>NC_031799.1:65272361-65282777 GCF_001522545.3 Parus major | reverse complement strand
AAAAAGAAAGAAAAAGAAAAAGAAAGAAAAAGAAAAAGAAAAAGAAAAAGAAAAAGAAAAAGAAAAAGAAAAAGAAAAAGAAAAAGAAAAAGAAAAAAAAGAAAAAGAAAAAGAAAAAGAAAAAGAAAAAAAAAGCAGTCACATCTAGGCAAAATATCACTGTTTTTCATCAGCTTTCTTTTGCTGCCAGACAGTATAAAAGAAGATATTTTTCTTTTAGAACAGCTTAGAACAACTTAGAATGTAAAAAATATGAGAATATAAGCAAAAAGATTGTTATTTGCAGGAGCTAGCAGGCAAATGGAAGGCAAAGAAAGGGATTAAGTGTGCCAAAAGGGGGTGTGAGGGACAAAAGTTGAAAAGCAGGATTTATTACTTAGAAAAGCAAATAAAAAAAAATAAATAAAAGAGAAAGAAAGAAAAGAAAGAAGGACATTATAAGAACTGACACAGTTATAAGAAAAAATAATTCAATGTCATGAAAGCCAGACTCATGGGAGAACAAATTCAACAAAGAGAAAATACAAGACCAAGAAATATTTGAGAAACAGTGGTGGGAAAAAGATGATTGAAACAAGCAGAAACAAATCGAAGCAGGTTACCTTAAACAACCACATGAGTATCATTATACAGTTAAAACACTGATTCACAAATGGCTACGTTCCAAATAACAAAGGTTGATACTTCCCCTAATCTGAAACTGCCCTGCCATTTAATTCAAAATTTATATTTCATTTACGTATCTTGGAAAGACCGAGAACAACCATCGCTCTTAATCACTGCACTGAAAGGCACCACTTAGCAAATTTTGGGCATCAAGTTGTAGCCTGTATTTAAAACAAGCAATGAAACCTTCAGGATGACAAGCAGCGAGTTTTCTCAACGTGTTACAAACAGTAGGATGGCTCCTGTGGTGGAAAGCATTTGTCTGGGCTTAAGACTGCTGTTCTGAGATTGCATCCAATAATACTTTCTAAGAACTTTTAATAACTGCCCCACACACTTGTCGCACTATATTGGGAATGGCAAGGTAGTAACGACACAGACTGTCTTATGAGTTAAACAGGAGAGCAAGGTTTATTACCCCAGATCTTCTTTCACAGACAAGTACGTGAAGGTCCGGGAAGGTAAAATTCTTATTGTTCAGTAAACTAAGACATTACCATCGTTGGTCACTGGGGTACACCACCCCTTGACCTTCTCTTGCAAGAAAACAAGAAACTGACAAACAGCACCTGCAAGGCTGTCTTCTATCTCTAAGGGTTATTTTAATTCCTCCTTATGATTTTCCAGACTAATTTCTTAGGCTAGTCTGAGAAAGTTATGTGACTTGCTTTTCTACAGACACTGTGCTCCTTGCTTGCTGCTTGCATTTAGCATCCACACACACTCTTCAATATATATATTTCTAAAATAAACAGACAAACAAAATTAAGTGAATTAGTTAGAGGAGAAGTTTGGGGCTGATCAGACAGTTTGCAAAAGACCTATTTGGTAATCACTGGAAGATGATACCCCTGGCTTCACACAATTAATTCTATGAATGTGTGCCAAAACTGTCTTTTGGCTAGACTGCAAAGTTGCTCTTGTTTCACACTGATTATAACCTTGATGACACAATCAGCAAATATTTTCTTTATTTTGTTTCAAGAGAAAAATCACACTTTAATTTTGGAAAAAGCTGCTTCTTAAGGACATAAAATTCCTAAATAGCTTTCAATTTTAGAATATTGTTTTGTAATGTTAAACTTTTTTTTTTTTTTTTTTTTTTTTTTTTTTTAATATGCTTACAATGCAAACATTTGTAGATTCTTGACAGGATGTACATCTGTCATGGGTAGTATGTCCAGTCCCAGAGATCCATGCAGCCACTGACTCACTCCCCCACCAGTGAGACAGGGGAGAGAACTGGGAGGGTAAAAGTGGGAGAACTTATCAGTTGAGACAAAGAGCTAAACAGGGAAAGTAGAAGTCACATATGCAAGCAAAGCAAAATAAGAAATTCATTCACCCGTTCCCATCTGCAGGCAGGCATTCAGCCATCTCCAGCAGAACAGTGCTCCATCATATTGTGGTGACAAGGAAAGACAAATTCATCTGTCTGAAATCCCCCCTTCTTCTTCTTCTTCATGTTTCCCTTTATATGTTGAGAATGACATCATTTGGCCTGGACTACCCCTTTGGTTACTTGAAGTCACCTGTCCTGGCTGTGTTACTTCTTAAAGCCTTGTGCACCCCCAGCCTGCTCACTGGTGGGTGAGAAGCAGAAATGCCTTGGCTCAGTGTGCAATGATAACAAAACCATCCTTGTGTTATCAACCCTGCACCACAAATCCAAGGCACAGCTCCATACAGCACATCAAAATTTTTAGTACACACACACACACATACATTTCACTTAGGAGATAATCAAAATAATCAACAAACTGAGCATGATAAACAGGATTTTGCAATCTTCATTATCATTGAGATTCAGGAGTCTGAATGGAGTGTGAAATTAATGGTGCATAAGTAAAAGACCTTTTAGTCAGTATGATTCCGTATACAGCCCAGACATATATGACTAGCAGCAAGTTTTCACTGTTTCAGGTTTTCATAGGAAAATAGAAAGGAATTTGTTCTAATGATGAAAACTTATGAAACGTATTTCCTTTGAAGATTATAAATCACATTCGGATCTTGTACAATATATTGCATGTAGTTTTGACAATCAACTATCCAAAATAAAATGCTGAATCACATATTGGTTTCTTATTTATAGACAAGATACAATATATAAAGGTACTTGTATCTTTACACTTAAGCTTATCTTTGCAGAGTATATGTGGGGAAACATTTTAACAGAGTAAGGGCATGATATTTTAGTAAAAGCCTGTCTGCACAAGCCAGCTTTCAATCCAGGTGACAATATTAAAGGCAGTGTCCTTGAAACTCTCCTGGAACAGCGAAAATAAAGAAAAACAATGGCACTGTGTACTTGGAAAAGAATGTAAAACAGTATGCATTAACCAATAGTAGCTTGTTAAGCCACTATACACAAGTCCTGTAGGACCCTATAAAAGTGTGCTAAAGATAGAAATAAGTGATGTTCGCTATACCTCTATGAGGACTCAGTGAAGAGTCTGAGAGGTTTTCCATTACCTGGCACTCTGAACAGGAACCCCTTTGCGGGCAGAGGCACCATCTCGGCAGGTCCATGCAGCAGGAGGGTGTGGAAGTGAATTGGAACCAGGTTGGCAGGTTCACATGCGGTGATATGTGGAAGTGAGCCTAAGCTGGGGAAAACCGGGACCGAGGGGCCTGAGGAAGAAGACCGAAGTTAGATACGCTTCGGTGACCAGGGAGAAGGTGTTGCAAAACTTCCCCCTTCCACAGGGCTGCTAGCATGGAGGTTGAATTTGCGGCAGCACAGAAACTGCTTCTAAGCAGTCTTAAACGAGGAGAAGCAGTCAAGGATAAGGACCTTGAAAGACTTGTTTTATGGGCTAGAGACAATGGGCATCTCCAGGTGCCGCCGCTGCTTTTTCCAGCAGAATAATGGAAAGATACAGGAGATCTGTTGTGGGAAAAAGTTATTACAGGGAAAAGCAAAGACGCTCTATCTATCAGTCCCGAGAGGGACATGTCACAGTTACCTCCTGCCATGTCAATCAGCTGTCTGGGTGCTTTCTTTGGAGTTGGACAGAGGCAGAGCCCCAAATGTCAGCAGAAATCAGAGCCCCAGATTGCAAGCCGTCATCTACTGTTCACTGGGGAAAACCGCAAGACGTCCCTCTCCCCACAGACGATGACGTGTTGATGCATTCAGAAGACGGGCAACTACTGGCAGGAAAAGAACCAATAAATTGAAATGATGCATCGAAGAAAGATCTTTCAGAGTGGCAACAGCAAATAGAACAGCTTGTGCAACAACTGCAAGCTCAGACTGAGCAGTCATTAAGTACAAGTGGAACTCAGCATCATCAAGAAAAAGCAGCTCCACAGCAAACTCTGAAACAAGCAGAATCTGTTCAGCAGCAGCAAGATATGATATGTCCTGAACCATCTGCTCTACCTTTGGAGACACTTTTAACACCACAATCTTATTCAAGTTCCAACTCTACTACCCTGGAAGAAGAGAAGCCAGATTTAGATCAGTTTCCACCTGAACCAGGGGGGCATGGGGGAAACACTGAGGCATGTGCAGAAAACAAAAGCACCCCCCATGGCAGAGGCAGTGCAGAAGATGCACCGGGATAGTACCCAGTTTTTTAAAAAGTCATGATTCATTGTTTTCTTAGAATGTCTTTATATACTGTTTTAGAGTTCATTTTGTGTTTTAAATGAGTTTTTTAGAGTTTTACTAAAGAAATTATTGCAATTCTTTAGAAAATTCAAAAAACCCCTCTTTAAAAATGTTTAAAGTAAATATGAACAAAGGTAAAAAGTTACCTTGCAATAATTAGTTTTGAAACTTAATGTTAAAATATTGAATGATTTACAGCTACTAATAAAATGACCTTTTAATTAATTTTATCTACAGAAGATATTCATTAAAAAATAATTAGCTAAGAGAACTTCACTGTACAAGACTAAGTAAAGTTAACTGTGTATTATCCATTTGCTTGTTTTTTCCACTGTTTTAATAAGGTAATTTCAATGTGTGTCTTTTTGCTATAAGAGACACGTATAACAGCATATATATCAATTTAGACTTCAGATTTTAATTAAAAATTGGACTTGATGTTTTTGAAAAGTGCTACAAAAGCTGAATGACAACTTGTCAAATCCTGTGTTGTTGTGGTTTTTCTCTAGTAAAACTACACTCTAAGAATCCTAACCAATTTAAACATATACCAAGCAAATTCCTGTTAAAAATAAGTATTTTCAGTGCCATCTGCAGTTATTGTGAGTTATTCTCAAATCCAGATGGCATGGAATCGTGATGTATTTGTTGCATCCTTATAATCTCTATAGCGAATCCATGTTACTGTTATATTGTGTTCAAAAGGTACATACCAAACTTTCAGTTGCTCTTTTTGTAATAATAAAGTAAGATTGAGTTATGCTTTCATTTGATATAGATTAAGTGTTAATAGAATTAAACAAAGTTAAGTTTCACTATGTTTTATTCTTAGTGTTTTTAAGTTAAGTTTTGTAACTTTGGTATTCTTTTAAGGTTAAGTTTTGTTATTTCCTTATGTCTTAATTAATTTCTACCAGGTTTGAATATTGTTTAATTTAAATTGTTTCACATTTTGTTGAAAACACTTGTCTAAACTGCAAAGTATAATTATTTTCCTAGAGAGATGAAGATAACTATGACTGAAATAGCTGTAATAGAACACTGATGAACACCTGCTTGTAAACAGAGGTGAATGCAGTCTGTGACACCGTTGATTTCATTGGAAGTTCTATTGTTTGTTGCAATTTCTGCAGTTTTTGTTTTCTACAGGTAACACAAAAGAATAGTGACTGTTATTTACTAGAAAATTTAGAAGCTTTTTACCTTATTTCATTTTTAGTCCTTAAGACATTAATGTTTTAAAAATATTATCTTGATTTTCTCAAACACTGCTGACATATTCATTGTATAATGTGAATTTATGAATTTTTATAATGAGCATTATCTATAGAGTGTTTTTATTGTATTTATAGCTGGCTTTTCATATATTTTAACATATCTTTGTGTAACTACCTTTTAGACATGTGTCAGTTAAGATCTTTTTTGTTTTTTAACTACAGATGCATCTTGATAAAAAAGCTGTACAACTGTTCCTATATAAGGTTTTTTCTTGTTTTTTACTCCTTCCCTTTGCTTAAAAAAGCGTAGTTCTATTATTTTTCAGTACTTCCAGAATTTCAAGAAAAGGTATCATTGCTGAAGGTTAGCTGTTACAAGAGAAACTTCAGATTAAACCAACTGCAATATGGTTTAATTGGTCTGGTACCTAAGACATTTGATCATTTGCTTCATACAAATGCATTTCAAGAGTTTGCTGTGCTGTAAGCATCTCACAGCTGCTACTATTGAGAACCTTGCTTTGGAAATGAGTTAAGAGACATCTTTACAGTTTAAAGCCTAAGGCCCTGGCCAAGCCTTGACTTCACCTGGACAGAATGTTTGCCAACAGATCCAGATGTTTTCTACACCAAATCAGTATTTGAGTCACTTTTTGACTTGGCAATTTGACCCTATTAATATGACAGCTGGATCAATTTTGACGTGGGCTTAGCAAATTTTTTCCGGAGGTGGTTATCCAATCCTCCACTGATTTTGTTGTTTGTTTACAGACTATGGGATGCTGGTGCAGTGTTTTAGTAGAATTATTTTGAAAACAATTCTATATCACATATGTTATTAATAATGTTTATTATCTGACTGATTTCTGACTTTTGTAGGGTTTTTTTTTATTATGTGTATAGTTTTGTGTAAATATTAAAATGAATAATAGAAGCAAATCTCACTTTGAAAAACCAAAAAAATTTGATGCCCCAAAAACATTTGATCAATGTAGTATGTGCATTAGAAATTTAGACCACAATTCATTTTGAATAAAGAAATATTTACATCAAAATTTAGAACAGATCATATAATCTGAATTTACAATTAAGTGTACCACAGGTGAGCCAAAATGATTCATTAAGTTCAAAGGGAGAAGTGCCTATGTTTTGTTGACAGGTTCAAAAAGGTCACCTGTTTGTCTGGCTAGACTGTCTGCCTCTGAAAACATGAGACCCAGTGAACAGAGAAGTCACCATACAGCCTTAATACTCCAAACAAGATCAGAAGTGGAGCTGCCAAGACACAGTTATGTCTGAAAACTACACAGTTTGCCAGCAGAAGTTTTATGTTGTCATCATAATGTCATGTCTCTACCAATTTTCTTCAGTTATTCTCTGCTTTAAGATTTGAAAGAATGTGTTGTATAGATCTTTTTAACCACTCAGTCTCTATCCATGAACAACTAAAACAGATGCAAAACAGGTTAAACAGGTTTCACACCCTGAAAAAAGCTGATGACCCCATTAAAAGTTGGTTAACCAGTTAAAGCATTACTAAGTAGTTGAAATCTCTTATACTAGAAGAGAGATGAGTTATTGTTATACTATTAACAGAGATAGTTATTGTAAGCTGTATGCTATCCCATATCTGTAAAAGTCTGAAACAAATCATGTCCAAAACCTGGGTTGTGCAAAAAAAAAAAAAAAGGGGGGATTTGCAGTGGAACATTTTAACAAAGCAAGGGCATGATATTTTAGTAAAAGCCTGTCTGCACAAGCCAGCTTTCAATCCAGGTGACAATATTAAAGGCAGTGTCCTTGAAACTCTCCTGGAACAGCGAAAATAAAGAAAAACAATGGCATTGTGTACTTGGAAAAGAATGTAAAACAGTATGTATTAACCAATAGTAGCTTGCTAAGCCTGCAGACCCTGTAGGACCCCATAAAAGTGTGCTAAAGACAGAAATAAGCGACGTTCGCTATACCTCTATGAGGACTCAGTGAATAGTCTGAGAGGTTTTCCATTACCATATATATACATATATATATGTATACATACAAATAATTCTACTATGTGTACATATACTATTATATACTATTATATATGTGTCTATATACTATTCCAGTTCAGTATTTTAGAGAGTGAAAAATCTGCCCTGGACTGCACAACCAACATCAAGGTAACAAGATAAGCCTCAGAAAGAGTCTTATCTTGGGCTCTCACTTTCAGAAGATTTACTTATTTCAGCTGAAAAATAGATCCAAACTGACTGTTTATTTGGAATGTGCAAGAACTGGTGTGAATGAAGCCTTTGATGGAAAACAGTAAACACTATGGTCTACTGACTAGATGAATAATATGAAGCATGTCAAAGTTTATAAAGCTGTGGAATTTCATTATCATGTTTATATTAACAGAAAAAATGATTTGGAATTAAAATACTCTATGTACTTTATCCACTTGTAACACTATACAAAACATGTGATAGCTATAGCTGGTCTGTAAGCTGCACAGATAATTTGGCTTAACAGATGCCAGCTCGACCAGCCTAGTTCATTAAGAGAAACAAGTCCCCGGACACAATAATGATTGGTCAGATTCAAACCTGAACAGGGGACCTCAGCCAATTCCATTGAAGCATGGATGCATCCCAATCATTGGACAGTGAACTGGGTGGAGTTGAGACAGTTAAGCAATCATATCTGTAAGCATGGGAAATTCAAAAGCCCTGTAAAAGGAGCCACCCAACAATAAAATTCGGCTGTTGCTGCATGAACCTGGTGTGTGCTTGTCACTTTGCCTGTCTCTGAAAAGGTAACAAAAAGGGGCTACACTCCATTTATACAGACAGCTGCCTATTACTTTCTAAACACAGTTTAAGAGATCATTTATAATTATATTTCATGGGCATTATTTGTATTCTCTATTTTTCTGACTGAAATTTTTGGCAAAATTCTAACATACTTCTTTTCTTGCCTGCATGCCAATTCCTCTGAATTGAATAGCATCCTGTCAGAATGCTACAGTAATTCCATTTAAGTTATATTTCTCTTGTGAATTAGTTTCCCTTTAGCTGCATTGTATATTGAACGGCTTCTGACACACAGGAATACAAATTTGGTACTTCATACAAAATTTTCAGTTTTATCCCCTCAAAAAGACAAAACAAACTTGTTTTCAAAAACAAAGCATTCAAATTTTTCAATATAATTGGGTCATTTAATCTTTGTGAAATATTTCACCATTGGAAATTGTAAGATACATCTTTCTTCCATTATTCTGGCATAACTGGCAATACAAAAGGTATACCAAATTCAAATAGGACCATATTCCCCTAATAAAAATCCACATCCGTATTCCATTTACATTCAGCATGGAACTCAGGTTAAGAGGCACACACTGGTTTTATTATTTTTCAGTAGAAGAATTAAATGAAATAAAAAAACACACAAAAATTTTAGAATGGACTGTTTTGTTTAGTGGGTGCTGCAACTGTGGAGATACATGCTGAAGATGGTTAGTCTTTAAAGCTGGAAAGAGCTTAAAATGAGACAGGAGAGATTTGTTGAAGTTACTTCCACTTAGTTTTTCACATGGATAAACCAACATTTGACTCAGGAGTACCAGAGCAAAATGATGTATGTGCTTGTCCTGTTTTTTACCTTTCTGCAGGCATTCTTCTGAGAAGAATGTTAAAGGTCAGGGTCCTGGTCTTTTATGAAAAATCAAAGTCATATTTTTACTCTCACTGCTGAAGAGAACATAAATTGCACACATGACTCCATAACATCAGTGACTGGCACAGACTGATGCAAAGTCCCTTGTCTTTTGCTCTTGGTAAGGTCATAAGAGTCAGATGGCAGAGATGAGAAGTTAACTGTAGTTCCTTGCAATGTGAGTTCATGTCCATGTAGGTCTCTGTTTCAGCATACAATGAATTCTCTTATACAAAGAAAAACTTCATCTGAAATTAATATTTAATCAATATGTAAAAACTGAGTGTGTGAAGCAAACTAACAGGTATCTATTACTCTGACTGATAATTTGTGTGTGTAGTTCTAAAGCTTTTAGTGCTTATGTGCAAAATATCTTTGTCTAAATTAATATAATCAGTGAAAGAAAATGAGGTTTTTAAAGAAATGTGTTTTCTTGTTTTCTAAATTTATAAACTGTGAGACTTTAACTGTAATGTGGGCTAACTAGCATGATACTTTACAATGCAAAAAATCATTAAGCATGTCAATAGTTTCAGTTTTGCAACATTTTGGGGAATGCAAGAATTCATCCTACAACATCATCTTGGAAATTGTTGGTTTTTACTTTATTGCTTGACCCTCTGCCAACTTCCACTATGGGGAACTGCAAGGAGTTCTTTGAAAACACGGTCTGTGACGAAATTAAGTCAAACGAGATAGTATTGTATCTGAGAACCGGTTATTGGTAACAAAAAAAAGAGAGTTGCCCTACAAAAGAGGACTAGAAAAGACAGAAAAAGGAGGAAGGAAAATTGAGAAGAATGTGGGGGGTGGAGGGCGGGCAGCGAGAAGAAGCCGGCATTACCAGCAGCAGTCCGGGAATGCGGTCGAGGTCCGAGTGTCAGAGTGAGGGTCGCTGTCTGCTGAGGAGCCCGCGCAGCTCTCGGAGGGGCTCCACAGGCAGCGCTCCCGCGGCCGCGGCGCTGGCAGCGGCGCTTGGGCGGCAGGCCCAGAACGCTGCACAGCCCTGCGGTGTCGTCGTGGAGGTGGGCTGGCTCGGCCAAGCCGGGCTGGAGGCAGGCGGGAATGCAGGTATGAAGCGGGCAGGGCGTCGGGCAGGGAGGCGGGGAGGCAGGCCAGGCGGCGGCTGGGACGAGCGAGGGGCAGGGCAGGACACGGGCTGCGCACAAAGGCCGGAGGTCAGCCGGTGTCCGGCCTAGGGCCCGGCTGGAGTGG
>NC_031799.1:65265323-65271526 GCF_001522545.3 Parus major | reverse complement strand
TTTCATGAAAGAAATTCTACTAGTGAAACCTGAATTAGTGGAAGAGTTGTGTTGGACTAAATGATGTTTAAAGGTCCCATCCTAACCAAACTTTTTTATTGTACTACAATTCGAAGGGTTTTTGGAAGACTCTTCACTATATTCAATTAGAGATAATTTACTAAATGTAATTTAGGTGTCTACATGTTAGAGATTATTTGCTAGCTAGTTATTGAAAGTCTGTTTAAAGTAAATTGCCTATTTTATGAAGAAATAACTTGGAAAAGCCTTATTGTCCATTTTACAATTAAGAAGCGTAAGGCTTACTATGGAAAGTTCAAGACCAGTGGCATAAATGAGTGAAACAGCAGAAAAGGAAACCACAAGGTAACAGTGAGAGTATTCTTTTCTACTTGATAGGGAGAGGTCACATTACAGGAGCTGCTTTTTCCATTGTTATATGTATTGTGATAGCAAACCAAAAAGTGTAGATATGACTGCATAAATTTTAACAAGACAACAAGGACAAAGGAAAATAACTAAGCAGTAGGTGAGGAAATCATAATTAGGTACAGCATATGGGACACAGTTGCAAGATACAAGGAAGATGGAAATGGCAGAGCTCTTTTTGAAAAAGAGGGCCACATAAATAAAAACAGATTGAGGATGCTTGTTTTGGGGTTGAAGGGTCCATGGGTTTAGCTTATGCAAAAAGCAAGGAGCAAAACCTAGATTTCACAATGCAAAATATTCAAGTAGAGAATGAAAGAAAGGTATGGCTATGGGAAAAATTGGAGACTGGTTTTAAAAATGTCTTAGTGTTTAGTGAATAGGTGAAGGGAAATATAAGTAATAAGTGGAGATGTAGAAAAAGTTAGTTTTAAAATAAACTGGCTGCATATCAACTGGAAGAACGACAATATGAGTAAGATATGAAATTTACATTGGGCTTCTATCAAAATACATACAACTGAAGATGTACTTCTGGACACAAAAGAGAAGTATATCTACCCACAAAATAAATATTACATATCTAAATTCTACTTCAGAATTTGCCCCATGATTTGATGTTTTTTCTTGTCTCTCTGAATTTTAGAATAAACAGTCTGGTTTTATCTAGTGTTCATAGTCAATAATAACATTTGGTGGAAATTATTTCTATTTTTCCTGAGTGATTTGCTTGTTATTAATGATTGTTTTCAAAAACATTATGTATTGCAATGCCTCAATGACCTCTTTGTGGGTGATCACTTTAAGAGATTTTTATTACTATCTTAGCAAAAGGCTTTTTCTATGCTGCTATTACCATCATGGCATTATTATACATGCACAGACTTTTCTTTAGCTTCTGATTTTGTGTTGATTGATCAGCTATTTACTGTAGCTATAGACTTCTAGGTTAGAATAAAAAGGTTATGATTATTTCTGAAGGCCTATAACCTCAGAACTCTGATATTGAAGAATAATAAGTAATGTTGAAATTATTGAAAATAATTATTGAAATTATTGAAAGTAATTATTGAATAGATAAACAGTAATGATGCCATACCCTCTGAACTAGAGTTTTAAAATAGTTGATAAGGACTTATTGAAGGATGTTGCAGTCCAGCTCTTAACAAGCTACTTTCTTAAGTGTCCTATTATTAAGTGACCTTATAGGTGATTGCAATGGGTCCTATTTGTTAGCTGTGTAATTTTTACTATCCCACTGAAAAAGTGTGTAATTTCACAGTTTAGTTGGCAGTCTGATGGTAAAAATCCCTTATTGTCACCGTTTTTCATGTCCATAAAAGCTAAATTCTGTGTAAATAATCATGCTTTACCTGAAGCATATGTCACATAAATTCTGTTTGGTGATTTTTCTTTTTTCTGTATTTTAGATTTTACCCTTGTTAACAACAATCTCACAAAGTCTTG
Source organism: Parus major (assembly GCF_001522545.3). NCBI lineage: Eukaryota > Metazoa > Chordata > Aves > Passeriformes > Paridae > Parus > Parus major. Next base: position 65,269,630 of record NC_031799.1, on the reverse strand, counting down.
GAAATCCAGTTCTTACACAATAAAGAAAAATTACTTTAGATTTCATTTACAGAAGCTTTACATTTCTCTTTGTATCTCTTAGACTAAATCAGTCATCAAAATACTGGGAAAAAAAATACCTTACTGGATTTTGGAGTTTTGGCTGGAGATAAACTGTGGGAGCAGTGAAGCTGCCTGTGAAGGTACCAAAACCAGAAAAGACTTCAGATAGACCTACAGTGTTCTCTGAGCATAAAATATGTTTCTTTTAATTTAATAAGTGTTATTTTCTTTGACAGGTAGCTATAAATGGAGGTCAGTCACAGACAGAGAACACAATACAATATGTACTGGGACTGAAATATTATATTGCCTCACTGAAGAAGTTGCATATACTTTACTGTGAAAGACTGTGTGATCTGAATAGCAGTACCTGACCATTAAGAGGATGTGTATTTGAATAATAGAGGCCACAGGGACAATATGACTCAGCTCATTCCTAATTTTTGATTTTCTTCCCTTGAATTATTATTATTATTATTTTATATAGAAAATAAAAGGGGAATTATAGAAGCCTACCAAAAAAAAAAAAGGTACATGGTTGGAAAGGAGCTAATACACAAAAATATAAGGTGTATTGTGTCTCTGTGTAGATTTAATGGGTCTCTTGAAATAACCTTACATTTGATCTTTGCACGCCTGACCAAGTAACAGAGGAGAATTTGGACATGTTATAGTTACTTTCTTTCTCTTTCATTTCCTTTCACCTATCAGAACCTGTGATTTGAAGTGTAACTGCAAATAAGTGTGAATTAAAAAATCCTATCAAGCAGTTGTCTGTAAGTTCTAGTATTTAGCCCAGCTGTTAGCAGGAGTGATTTCTCCTGCAGAAATGGAGGAATAGTTTTGTGAGAATTCAGTCAGCTTTACTCTTGAACTTTGCATCTTTTTCCAGAGCAAAAGTACAGAGAACATCTCAGTTTCCTTTTAGTTCATTTCTATCAGGTAAATAGTGCTGAGCATCACTATTAGTTTTGGTATGAAGTACATGCAAGTTAAACTCAAGGACAGTCAGAAAAAAATCCAGTTTCTCCTAAAATTTAGGAAAAAAATCCCCAAACTTCACACCAAGTATCTTCCTTCAATTTTAAAGATACCTATGCTGTTTTATTATAAATTAAAAGACAAGTCCTTTTGCTTTGGTGCAGATTTCCTTCCTACAGATGAATCTACAAATATATTGGTCACAATATGCTTTCTACTGAATAGAGAAAATACTTCTTTTAGTATGCGATTCTCCTTTACTCTCTTGTAACTGTTTACTATGAACTAAAGGGAACTAAAGATTTTTGAACAAATAAAACAAAATCCAGTTACATGTTAACAAAACAAAAAAAAAAGACAAGGAAAACATTTAAACCCCACCAAAATTATGAACAGTACACACCCATGCACACACATAATAGATTGGTACCTGTATCTGTTGTGAATCAAATTGAAGCTGGAATATACTATAGACATAATAAAAGCTGTGAAAAACAACACCACTAACAAATAGTCACAACTTAATAGAAGCCTACTGAAATGATGTAACATTTAGTTAACCCCAACATTTTGTTTTATGATCTCAAAGAGATAGTAAACATCTTAATGACAATTGTAGCCTTTCAAGCAAGGCAGACACCCTGGTTCAAGGAACAGCACAGTGGCCCCCCTTGGCCACTCGGACCATAACCCACAGACACCAGTGTGATGGATGGCGGAAATGGCGTTTACTGTTGGAGAATTGACATTTTATAACCTAGGGTCACTGTGTTACTCCCATCTGCTTTCATCACAGTTAGGTGCTATTGACTAATTGTAGAAGGCATTACCATACTAACGGAGAGGGGGGTTACTATCTTTCCATTACATTCCGATATCTTCTGAGCCACCAGACCTTACTTCAACAGACAATCACAAATTATTTTAGATTGGAAAGACTTAGTAGTATCCATTGGAAACCTAATTCTGCAGAATGATTAGATATGTGCATTGGAGAGATTTAGCTCAGAAAAAGACGGTTTTTTAAGACTGGAGAAATCAATCAAAAAATAGTCATAGGAAGGGGAAGAAGTTTTTTTGATGAGATATATCAGTAATATTGGAAAATAGGTATGTTGTGGAACTAGATATGAGTCTACAGAGGCTTATCCAGAAACAAGATTAATAGTAGATCTGGGACAATTAAAAACCAGGTAGTCACTCTGTTTAGTAGAAAAGAGGAACCTATTTCTCTATTTGTCAAATGTATTTTCAAACAACATTTAAGAAAATTGCCTTCATGGAGCCCGGCTCACTTTGTTAAGTGTGCTTTGTTGTCCTTAGTGGTGATGTCCTCTTTTTTAATTGGCGTACGTCCTGCACAGATTTTGGTTTTAGCCAAAAACGTTTCCACTGGATCTCATAATCTTTTATCTGATTACTATGAATTCTTCTCTGATACTCCTAATTGTAAACTTTTCTTCAATGTACAAGAAAAGATCTTTAAGTCAATAATGCCATCCTTGCCTCCAAAGTCAGTCCCTTTTTAACCTGCTGATCTTACTGCCTGTTCCACATTATAAAACCAAGATCAGTATTACTGACTGTGGTCACCAGTTCTACAGACATTACTAAGCACATGGAAATTCTTTCCTGATCTCTTGCCCAGCTGACTCATTTCCACCTTATTCATGTAACTGAGGAGAGGTTAATAGGTTAAGAAATGAAGCTGGGATTCATTTGTCAGTTTGTATTTAAATTTTAGAGTAAATTGTCTTCTATTCTGTAACTTCTATCATATGTCACTTATCTTTTTTGTTTATAATATATTTGAAGCAATAACTGCAACATTTGGGTTTCTAACTTGTGCTTCCCTGTGCATAATATAAAAAAACAAACAGAACAAAGCCCCCAAAACAGCAACAAAAATTAAAAAGTGCGAAAGAAAAATTGAAGGAATGAATTCTGCAGGACTGTGTAAGTATAAAAAGAGATGAAAATGGGATATATACACTTGGAGTATTTATTACTGCTGCGGTGATGGAAAGGTTGGAGCGTGGTGACTTCTCTGGAGAAGCAGCCCTGAAAAGGGCTGGGCCGAAGCGCGTGTGTGCGACTTTGGGCAGGCGAGTGATTCCAGCTCGGCTCATCGGTGGCGGGCAGGCGACACGGGAAGCAGGGACAAGAAGGCTGATCTAGCATTCCGCCACGCACAAACCTTTATTCAGACAGAGCTTTGGCAAAGGGAGCCAGCAACAGCTAATCTCCCGAACAGGGGAAAACCTGGGATATTTATAGGGGAGGAGAGGGGCAGGGGGAGCCTGAGATACATGTATCGGGGTGGGACGGCAGGGGGGAACACCAGTGAAGCACAACAGTTTACCATACTCAAAGATCCCTGGGAGCGATACATTTTCTCTCTCTTACTGGAAGTATCTTGTCTCCAGGGGAGAGCCAGGATCTTGGGCTGGGTGGGCTACTCCACACCCACAACTCCCCTTTCTTTACTTATTAAAAAGGTATCTCCTAGAGAGTTGGCTAATAACTTGACACATGAAAAGATACCTAGGAAAATAATACTCAAGAAAACTTAAAAATGTTTTTGAGGAGGGAGGCAATCTATCCTTTGAGTCCCATGCTCCCAAAAAGGTCGTCAAGCCACTGGGGCTCCTTTCAGTCTGGAGTTCCTGGACCGCATGTTGGAGTCTCTGGATGCCTTCACTGGGGCTGGAGAGGTCAAAGCAGCACAGTCCATTAATTTCCTCACAGCCACGTCCATGGCCCAGAAGCAAAAGGTCTAGAGGGTTGGTGGCATTGCCCATGGACAAACACATGTCTTGTTTGAGTGTCTTTGCGAGGGTGATCCACACGTTCTCCTGGGGCTGTGCTACTAGCCAGGCTTCCACAGCTGATGTTTTCAGGAGCATGCAGATAATCAGGAACATCAGGAACTCAAGGATGGTTTTGCTCTCCATTTTCTATAACAGGGCATAAAAGATTACCTCTTAGTTTTGGAGTGGGGGGGGAGCTATTTTCTTTTTCCCCTTCCTCTCCCATCTTCCCATGTTACCGCTGAAGATGAATAGATCATGCGGACACAGGTTGAGGTGTGGTGAAAGAAAGAGCAGAGTTTATTTTTCCTCCCAGGATTTCTAGGCTTTTTACCACGGCCAGGGATTGGATGGTCAGGATAACACTTTCTCACTGCATTGGCCATGAGAGATGTCCATCACAAGATGTGTAACAGAAAGAATGTACACATATCTATGTTTACAGTTACTGTTCTGGGGAAGTACTTAGAAAAG
>NC_031799.1:65262042-65263483 GCF_001522545.3 Parus major | reverse complement strand
GAACTGAAGGCTCTCATTGGTTTGGAGCAAAGGCTCCAAACTTCCAGTTGCCAATGGGAGGAAGAAGCATGTGAACTCACAGGCTGCAAGAGTGCGGAGACGGACTCTAGCTCTTCTAATGAGTTCAGCCATGATTTCCTGTGGAGTGGTAATAGTCTTAGTGGGCTGGTTATGTGTAAAGATCCACTTGATGATAAGGAGTGGATCCTTCAATGCCATGTCCCATTGAAAAATGAGTGCGGGGTAAGTGCGGGGCCTTACCCAGGACAACCAGTTGGAAGGGCAGGCTGGGCTCATAGCGGTGGGCTTGTCGTGAAGACAGGGCCTCCTGGACCTTGGTGATGGATTCCTGGGCCTCCAGTATGAGGGAGCATGGTGAATCGAGGTCCTCGCTGCCGCAGAGCAGGTTGAAGAGGGGCAAAACAACTTCCATCATTACCCCAAGCAGAGGGCGTATCCAGCTGATGGACCCGCAGAGCTGATGCAGGTCCTGCAGGGTCTTGGGGTCGTCTCTGATGGTCAGCTGCTGGGGCACGATGGTCTGTTCATGGATCTGGAGTCCTAGGTAGGTCCAAGGGCAGGTGTGCTGGATCTTGTCTTCACGTATCTCAAATCCAGCGTCCTCAATTGTCTGGATAGTTTTTTGTAAAGAGCGGTGCAGATAGTCAGCAGCAGCAGCACAAACCAGGATGTCATCCATGTAGTGGAGGATGACAGCATCTGGGAACAGGGTCCTCACAGGTGACAGAATGTGGGCCACATACCATTGGCAGATGGTAGGAGAATTTTTCATCCCTTGAGGAAGGACTAGCCAATGGTATCTTTTTAAAGGTGCTTGTCTGTTTGGGGAGGGAACCAAGAATGCAAATCTGGGGGCATCTCGAGGATGGAGAAATATGTTGAAAAAACAGTCCTTTATGTCAATGACAGCCAGCTTCCAATCCTGAGGGAGCATAGAAGGGGAGGACATGCCAGGCTGAAGGGATCCCATGTCTTCAATGACATCGTTGATCTTCTGGAGGTCATGAAGGAGTCTCTACCTGTCCTTGCCTGGTTTGCGTAGAACAAAGACAGGGGAGTTCCAAGGGCTGTTGGACTCAGTGATGTGGCTCTTGGCAAGCTGCCCCTGCATGAGGGCTTCCAGTACGCGCAGTTTGGTCTCAGATAGGGGCCACTGATCAACCCACACTGGACGGTGCCGTTTCCAGGTGAGTTGGGGGATGGTAGACATGGCACGCTTCTCAGTGACCCTACTAAAAATCCCTGCTGGGAATCCACAGAGAAGCCCCCCATTGGGACAGGAGATCCCATCCCCAGAGGGTGATTGGTGCTCTCACCACAAATGACCTGATGGTTGCCATTTTTCCCTCAGGTCCTTCGATGACAATATTCCATTTGCTCTTCATGGAAGCTGTCATCCCTCCAATTCCTGAAATCATGC
>NC_031799.1:65217125-65259226 GCF_001522545.3 Parus major | reverse complement strand
GGTCAGCGAGGGTCCCAGTCAGCCTCTTGGATCGCCTCTTGCTAAAATGCAAGGAAGCTTCCTCGAGGGGCGGCGGCTCAAACGGCGGTGCGCCTCGCAATTAAAGCTGCAGGCGGACGCTTCTTCAGGGCTTCTTCGAATGCCCCATGTTGGGCGCCACTTGCCGCAGTGACGGAAAGGCTGGAGTGCCGCGACTTCTCTGGAGAAGCAGCCCTGAAAAGGGCTGGGCCGAAGCGCGTGTGAGCAGCTTTGGGCAGGCGAGTGATTTCAGCTCGGCTCAGCGGCGGCGGGCAGGCGACACAGGAAGCAGGGACGAGAAAGCTGGTCCAGTGTTCCGCTAAGCACAAACCTTTATTCAGACAGAGCTTTGGCAAAGGGAGCCAGCAACAACTAATCTCCCAAACGGGGGAACCTGGGATATTTATAGGGGAGGAGAGGGGTGGGGGGAGCCTGAGATACATGTATCGGGGTGGGACGGCAGGGGGGAACACCAATGAAGCAAAACAGTTTACCATATCTAACTCAAAGATCCCTGGGAGCAATACATTTTCTCTCTCTTATTGAGAAGTATCTAGTCTCCAGGGGAGAGCCAGGATCTTGGGCTGGGCGGGCTCCTCTGCACCCACAATTACCAGTATGGATGAGGGTAGTTACCTGTTACTTGGAAAGGAATCTTGGCTAGTAGGTCTAATATCTTCTATGGTAAAATGTCAGACTTCAAGGCTCCTTCTTTACTGTGTGTGAGTAATAGCTAATAAAAAACGATGATGACAATCCACAACTCCTGCAGGTGTTTCCTAGTAGGTAAGAGAAGAAATATTCACATTAGTTTGTGGTGCATAATTTTTTAGTAATGAAGTAAGATTAAGAAAGGGAAAACTCAAGCTGAATTTCATGTAAAAGCCACTTGAAAGTGAGATCTATTAGGCCATGGAGTAACTTCCTTCAGGATATTTAAAATGAAACTAAATTATATGTCTGTTAAGACAGTGTGTTGATAAAGATACAGTAGGAAACAATTTCACCTTGGAAGAGTGAAGGTCCAGATGTGACAAATTTTTTAGGTTGTATAAATCTGAGTTTGAAAAAACTGGAAAAAAGAAATACACTTTCTTAAATATTAAGCAGACCAGCAGTAAGAAAAGTTAAATGTGCCATAACTTTGGTAATTTTATAGCTCATTGCTCTGCATGAAAACTGTCAATTTATACTAAACACTAAACAATTTACACTAAATTAAAGCCCTCAGTAGTAACCAGCATACTCCCCTTCAATGCCGTCCTTATCCATCATCCAAGCATAAAATAACCCCTTAGACACAAGTTTTTCCTTCATACCCTCTCTCCTTCATCACCTTCTCCAAAGTATGCAATTGGGAAAGCAATTTAATATATATTTTGGTTATGATACATGATAAAGTAGAAAGAGCAGAAAGCAGTGGTGAGGGCTCCTAAAACTAAGTGGACATTTTTATAGGGTTATTTTTTTGCTTATAACTACTTTGAAGCCTACAGGAATATGATGTGTAAATGGCAGATTTTTGTGATGACTATGTTTAGGAAGAAAAAAAAGGTACAAATCCAAGTTAGCATCTGGTTGGCCAGGTTGCATTTCAAGACTTGACTATTAGACTTATGGAAATTATTTGCTGTTCTCAAACTTGCAGAATGTACAAAGTAAATGACTTCATATGTAAAAATTAATAAGCTGAAGAAGTGGAAAACCGTCCTGGCACTCACAGCATTTTAGGTCAGGCTAGTGATGTTCTGGTATCTTATATGAAGTTAAGAATTTTTAAACTTAATTAAAAAAAAATCTAAAGTTATGCTTCAAATATTATAAATATACTTGATCAGTAATTAATTCTCCATTTTCTATTTTAATGATAGGAAAATCTGAAAAACAGCAGAAGAAGCTCAATGAAACTTGCAACTGGCAAGTGAAGGCATGCTATGTGTTACTCATTCTATCATATTTTATAGCTTGGCCTGATAAATTGTAAATTTGTAAGGTAGTGCTGAAGTAACTCAATCAAATAAAGTAATATTTATGAAAATCCCTTTCATTTTTATTGACCCATAAACATTAGAGTGTAAATGCATAAGATTCTCTTCAGAAATTTAGTAGATGTTGGTGTTATCATTCTAAATAGAAAGAGGGAACTATGAATCATATATTAGCAGATGAACTTAAAGTCATTTGATCACATTTTTAGGTTATAAAACCAGAATCTGTTAATCCTTCCTGTATCCTCATCTCTCATTTCCTTCACTTCCTGTATTTGAAATAGGTACACTGTCTTGTAGGATTTCATATCCTGTCACACAAATGAAAGGAAATGTGGGGAAGAGTAAAGAAAAATTGAAGGAGATATTGTTTCTCCCCTCTCCCAACAGAAAGAATGTATCTCCTCTTTTTCCATTGTTGTTTTAGACATCTAGTGCAATAGAGATGATCCTGGAAACTCTGAGCCTCTCAGTCTCACTTTCAGTGCCTGGTAAAATTATGGAGATTATTCTGGTGGTATTGCAAAGCAATTGAAGGACAGTGCAGTCATAGGTCACAGACAATGTAGCTTCATGAGGGGAAACTCTTGTTTTTAAAATTTAATTTCTTTTTATGGCAAGGTAAACCACCTAGTTAACCAAGGGAAAACAGTTGATGTTAACTACCTTTTTAGATTTCAGTAAAACTTCCAACACAGTCTTTCACAGCATCCTTCTGGAAAAAATGTCCAGCCCACAGCTGGATAAACACATCATGCAACGGGTGAGACACTGGCCCATGCATCAGGCACAAAGTGAATTAAATACATCAGACTAGTGACCTGTCACCAGTGGTGTTCCACAGGGCTTCATTTCAGGGTGAGTTCTCCTCCAAAATCTTCGCAACTGAATTGGATGCAGGACTTGAATGTATATTGTTTGGCAACAATATTAAAAAGCAAGGACCTTGTTATGGGTAAGGGTTCAGTTGCTAGCTAAGTTAGAGGTTTTTGTGTTTGTTTTTCCCGTTTTGGGGCCCCGCTGCCGCTTGCAGCCCAGGGCTTCTGCTGCCACAGCTAAAACTTTTACCGGGTTCACAGCAGGTTCATGTTGGCGCCCAATGTGAGTGGGCACCTTCCCCCTCACTCAAAGGGGTGCAGAGGACCCACGGAAAGTGAGTTTCTGATCGCTATTGGGAAGCCACCCCAGAAATGTGACTCCACTCTTTTAAGTTGAAGATGCTTTTGGGGACAGAAGCAATAACCCCTGTGCACCAAGGGGCTGCATCTTCAGGTCAGGACGACATCAAAAGCAACCAGAGGATGGAATCCCCCACAGTGGGGAGAGCAGTGAACCAGGTGGGAGTGGGTAGTCAAGTCCCATCCCAGGCAAAACTTCTAGACTGCACTTTTCCTGTGGCTGTCGGTGGAGTGCGTGTTGCAGACAGACAGAACATCAGAGGTGAGATGGGTGTGAAGCTGTCTGTGGCACAAAGGGGCATTTTTACCCAAGTTGTTGGAGTCCTGGAGGGGGTAGGGAAACCATTTTCTAAGGCAAAGTTAAAAAAAGTTAATTTGTTGGGTTTTTTTACCATTCCCTCAAGTTTCCCCCACAGATTTATCTTCTGTTTCATTTTGGAACAGAGTGGGAACAAAATTGACTGAGTCAATGAGTGCTGGGGACAGCTCTGCAGCCAAACTATTTCCTTTATTTGTTTTAATTGGACTAGCACTCACTGAAAAAGAGGAAATAGAAAAATGTCCACAAAATGCTACCCTAATTGCTAATCCTATTTCTTTACTTCAACCCTCTCACCCTGAGTTGGGGGGTTCCTCCCAGCACTGATGCTTTTGCAGTCCTGGCCAAGCTGCAGGAGATTCATCCCTATTACCCCAGTTCAAACCCCCAAGATGGTTTGTTTTGCAGCTCCATCTTCCTTCTTATACCCATTATCCCCCTCCCTTCCCTCCTAAAAGTCCTTGGAGTGCACAAAATGGAGGGGGCCACATGGTTAGCCCCTCCCCCAGTGCTCCACCAGGTACCCAGGGATCACAAAATGGTAGCGAGCACATGGTGAACCACCCAACTCCTGCCGCTTCTTACCACAATCCCTTCCCTGCTAAGGACCTTCCCCTTCCTGGTCCCCTCTACCCTCCCTCCTCCACCTCAGCCCCACCTCCCAGGGGCATCTCCCTTACAAGTTATCCCACCTCTGACTCCTCCTATCCTCTCTGCAGCCCCACCTACCCTCTCTCAGTTGCTCTTTCCCAGGCCAGTCCCTTCAGTCCCCATAGTGTGGAGAGAGGAAGCGGGGAGGAGGGGAACAGGAAGCTGAGATCAAAGCCTGCTTCATTCACAGCACCTGTGACTTTTAATGGTTGTGGAGAAATTCTGCTAGAATGGAGCCCTTTTTCTTTTAAAGTTAAGAGAGATTTGTGTAAAACCCTAAAAGAGTTTGGAAGATAAAGTGAATTTTTCAAAGGTATTTTAAAGGCAACCCTCTCTTTCAACTGATTGGCTTCATATGATTTAGAAGACTTGTTTTCATGCCTTCTATCTCCAGGAGAATATTTGTTATGGGAAAGGGCATGGATAAGACTGTTGAGGGCTCTTTGAACTGAGTTATTACAAAGTGGCTCTGACGCTGTGTATGCAATTGGGAATATAATTACTGTGGACCATTTGTGTGGAGAAGGTGAATGGAGTCAAGCCAGAGATCAGGCCCAAGCATTATCAGGGCCAGTCTTAGCAGAAATAAGGAAGGCTGCAGAGGAAGCATTTCTCATTGTTCCTCTCCCTGAACCCTCTCAAATTAAGCAATTTTTTGATGAATGATTTGTAGATTTTGTAAATAGATTAAAGGCACAGATTGGAAGACAAGTGAGGAATACCACCCTGCATTCAGACCAGCTATTGGAGTTGGCCCGAGCCAATGCTCGGCCAATGCTCGAAACCTGCCAAGCATTTATCAGAGTGCTGCCAAAGGATCCACCACCTACCTTGACAGGTCTGATCAAGATGTGGACAGACGTGGTCACCCCCCAAGTGTCAAAGACCGGGGACCCCAAGAAAACCCCGGGAAAGACTGTAGCCACAGCTGTACCAACTCTGCCATCGCTGGCTATGCTGAGGGGACCGCCTACCTGTCACTGATGTGGACAGCCAGGACATTTTGCAAAGTTCTGCCTTGTGCCATATCCTAACAAGCAAGGGCAGGGAAACAGGGAAAAGGGAGGGGGACCTCAAAATAAAAAAAAATAATAACACAGCACAAACCCGCTCTGTGCCAAGATACAAGTGGAGTGGGATTCACACAGGGAGGGAGAACTGGATGGGACAACACTACCAAATGTGACAGATTGACATCTGCCACCAAAATAGCACCAGGAGTAACAAAGTATGGCAACCTCAATTACCACTCAAATTGATTAACATTATTCATTTGTTCAGGTCCCGCCACTGGACAGTTGTTTCCATTGACTTGCTGAGTGAAAAATTTACCCCAGACCTGAACTGTAAGTTCCTTACCATTTGGGACACAAAAAAACACACCCCCAGAGACTGAGATCTCTTCAGTCACCCTTTTGGCTGACTTGGACGGACTCATCCTCCTGGCATGATTAACCCACCATTTTATCTGGCAAAAGAGCAAGTCATTGCTCAAGCTATCCCCATTCCATTGGGAATCCCAGTAGATGATGTTGCACCTCCAATCTACTGGGCTGTCATCCCTGAAAGGAGATGGCTGTCGCAATGGTAACTGCAACTGGTGAGCCACCTCCAGGGCATAGGGGGTGTCCAATTGGCCAAAACATCAAAGGAGGCCATACAAATTAGGGGGTCCGATGAGCAAGTGGCATCTGTACACTCAGTCATCACTGATTTCCAGGTTCCTCTGTGGGGAAGAGGTGTCATGTCACAATGGGGAGTATGCATTGAAATTCCAAAAACCCCTTGGGATTTTTGATCTCAGTCACTGAAAAGCGCCAGACCCAGAAACTCAATTGGACCACTGATTCACCAATTTGGGTAGACCAGTGGCAGCTCAGTAAAGAGAAGTTAAAGGCACTAAATGAGCTTGTGGAAGAGCAACTAGCTCAAGGAAATATTGAGCAAAGTTCTAGTCCTTGGAACTCTCTGGTGTTTGTCATCAAAAATCCAGGGAAGGACAAGTGGAGGCTCATTCACAATCTTAGAGAAATTAAGTCATTGTAGACATGGGATCTCTTCAGCCAGGAATGCCTTCCCCTGCAATGCTCCCCCCAAAATTGGGAATTGTCTGTAATTGACATCAAAGACTGCTTTTTCAAAATTCCCCTAGATCCTGCAGATGCCCCTAGGTTTGCTTTCTCATTACCTACAATCAACCGGGAAGCCCCAGTGAGAAGGTTTCAGTGGAAATCTCTCCCTCGAGGGATAAAAAATTCACCTATGATCTGCCAGTGGTATGTTGCCTCGCTGTTGTTCCCTGTGTGTGCCAAACCGGGAGAAGCCATCATCCTGCATTATATGGATGATGTGTTCGTGTACACCCCCCATGACAAATTACTGCAATTCACACTTGACCATGTGATCCAAGTTTTAAGAACTGCAGGACTCCCCCTCCAGGAGGAAAAAGTGCAAAGGATGTCTCCTTGGAAGTACTTGGGTCTGGAAATCACTGCAAGAACCATTGTTCCTAAAAAATTAGCTTTTAATAATGATCCCAAAACCTTAGCAGATTTGCACTCCCTATGTGTGACTTTGAATTGGGTCAGGCCTTGGCTCGGCATTGCTACTGATGACCAAGCCCCACTTTTCAATTTATTGAAAGGGGGAGAAGAGCCGAGTGCTCCAAGGATTCTGACTCCAGAGGCCAGGGCTGCTTTGAGGAAAGTAAAGCAGCATGATGGAGAAGAGACAGGCACATCGGTGTCACACAGAGTTGCCTTTCAAATTTATTGTAATGCCATGGGTTGATTTTTCAATGGGACCAGGACCAGAAGGACCATCTTTTAATCACAGAGTGGTCTTTCTCAGCCACCACTGGTCCAAGCATATCACGTGGCCACAAGAATTGATGCCCCAACTGGTCAGGAAGGCCAGGATGAGATTGTGGGAACTGGCCGGTTGTGATTTTTTGTGCATACATTTGCCCATCAGCCTTTCTGAGGAATATCCTCAGTGAAGCTGACCAGGGAAATGTTTGAACATCTCTTGAGGAATCAAGAGACACTACAGATTGCTTTGGAAAATTTCATGGGGCAGATTTCAGTACACACTCCTGCTCACAAATTGTTTAATTCCAAATTTAAATTTGTGTCGAAAGATAAAAGGAGTCAGAAGCCGCTTGAGGCTTTGACTGTTTTTACTGATGCTTCTGGAGCATCCCGAAGGTCAGTAATGACCTGGAAGGATCTTCAGACTCAGCAGTGGGAGACGGATGTTGAGTACGTTGAGGGATTCCCTTAGATTGCTGAGCTGGCAGCAGTGGTTAGAGTGTTTGAGAGGTTTTCAGAACCATTTAATTTGATTACTGATTCAGCATATGTAGGAGGAGTAGTTTCCAGAGCAGAAAATGCAGTCCTCAAGGAGATCTCAAACAAGATGTTGTTTGAGATCAAAATTAATTTATGCCATCGCCCATCAAGAGCATCCATATTTTGTTATGCACATGAGATCACACACAGGCTTCACTGCGGAGGGGAATCACAGAGCTGATTCCCTGGCTGCTGCTGCTGCTGAACTGGCAAGGCTTCCTGACCTCTTCCAGCAGGCGAAGCTGAGCCACCAAACATTTCATCAGAATGTGCCTGGTCTGATTTGCCAGTTTCATCTGAAGCAAGATCAGGCCAAAGCCATTGTGGCCATGTGTCCCCACTGCCAGCACTCAGCCATACCATCACTGGGTGCTGGAGTAAACCCGAAAGAACTCAGAAGTTGTTAAGTGTGGCAAATGGATGTAACACACATCCCTGAATTCGGACAGGTAAAATATATACATGTCTCCATTGATACCTTCTCTGGAGCAATCTTTGCCTCAGTCCATGCAGGAGAAAGAGGGGTGCATGCAACCAAACACCTGTTGCAAGCTTTTTCTGTGCTGGGGATCCCAAAAGAGATTAAAATAGATAATGGCCCAACGTACACTTCCAAGGTGTTTAATAAATTCCTGCAAGAATAGGGAGTGAGGCACAAAACAGGCATCACACACTCTCCAACAGGTCAATCAATGGTCGAGAGGGCACACTAGTCACCTAAACGAGTCCTGAAACACCAATGGGAAAACAGGGTAAGGCTAACACCACAGGAGAGATTATGCAAAGCCCTCTTCACCATCAATTTTTTAAACTGCTCAATGGAGGATCAAAACCCCCCCCACCAATGATTAAGCATTTCTCTTCCCATGGCAACCACAGGCTCCAAGAACATCCACTGGTGCTGGTGCAAGACCCTGAAAGTGGTAAAATTAAAGGACCCTACAAATTAGTGACATGGGGTTGAGGGTATGCCTGTGTATCAACACCCCAGGGCTTACGATGGATCCCACAGAAGTGGGTGAAGCCGTACATTGAAAAATATCCCATGAGACCCCCTGATATCTCAGTAGCAGAAGTTCAAGGAACAACCAGATATTTGGGTGGAGAAGGAAATCCAGACTCCCCATTTTATCCTGATTTTCCCCTGTTGAATTTGTTCATTGAGGAATTCAGTTAATGTTTTTGCTCCTTGATTACCTGTATTTTAGGAAGAAACCATCCCCAGCATGACAGATGCTGTGGATCACTTTCATCCTCCCCATGCTGACGTCAGCCTCAGAGGTGTGGATTGTCCTGCAGCCCAGAAAAATGTCTGGGTTGCACTGGCAGAGACCCTCAGACTGGACGACATCTGTCTACAGAAGCAGCAGAAAATTCAATGTCAACATGCCTAGTGGGGATGCCAGCTAAGTTCAATGAACTCCCACTCAGTATAAAAGTCCTGTTTTATAAAGTTAGTTCCCATCCTCCCAATACCAAAGTTGAGACCCTAAACAGACAGACTGGTCAGGTTTTTGAAGTTATTTCCTCTGTTACTGACCCTTTTACCCTTTGGCAAGGATGGACCCAAGACCTGTCAATAGCCTTAGCAGAACCACAAGAGTTTGAAGTCTTTTGCCACATATTGTGTGTATTTTGAGTTCAAACCTCTTTACCCCAAAGGATACACGTCCTTCCAGCAGCACAAAAAAAGAATTTCAAGCTGCCCATTGGTGCCAGTCCCTTGTTAAAATTCATGCACACTCTAACCCCTTAGGGCGTTGCCTGACACTCGAGATGGGCATGTTCCTTATCTGTGGTGACCTAGCTTGGCCTGGCATCCCCTCTCACCTGGTAGGAGGGCCTTGTACGGGAGGCTTTCCTTGTTTACCCCCAACAAAACCCATGTAGCAAATTGGCAAAACAAAATTGTGAATTAAACCTGAAAACTAAAACACAGTGTTAATGAATTTGACGAACACTGTGATGAAGAAATCATTCATTGAGCCAAAGGAAAAAGAGTGGCAGTCTCGGTATTTCTGCCCTGAGTAGCTCCAGCCAAAGCTCTAGGTGAATTGGGCCACCTAGGATGCTGGGTAGTTAAACAAGCGAACTTGACTTCAACTGCCATCAGCAACCTCCTAGCAGCTGAGGAAATAACCAGGAGAGCCACCCTCCAAAATCAGGTTACTATTGACTTTCTGTTACTGCTGCATAGTCATGACTGTTCAGAATTCGAAGGTCTCTGCTGTCTCAATTTGACTTCAAAACAAGAGAACGTCCACTCCACCTTGAACAAAATGCAAGAGTTAATAGGGAATATCAAACAAGAATCCGAAGACTGGTTCACTAATATCTTTTCAGGATGGGGAATTTCTGGATGGCTGTCATCTGTTCTCCAGACTGTTACGGGGTTCTTTGCAAATATTGTTATTGTTCTGATTATGTTTTCTGTGTTACAACGTTGGTGCCATGCCACCACAACCCAATTAGCATCTCCCCCTCACCCCAGATAAATGTTGTAGAGTCCCCAAATTCCTCAGATCCCCAAACTCCCTCACCTTGGTTTGAAGATGTTAAACCAGACCCCGCTTCTTCTTTCTGAAAAAGATGGGGGAAGATGTTCCGGAAAGAGTTCAGTTGCTAGCTAAGGTAGAGGTTTTTGTGCTTGTTTTTCTCCTTTCTGAGCCCCGCTGCTGCTTGCGGCCCACACTTCTGCTGCTGCAGCTGAAGCTTTTAGGGGTTCACCGCCCTCCCTCCCCCACTGCCATGGCTGTGCCTGCCGTGCCTGCCGTGCCTACCATCCCCGCCAGGCCGGTCCCGGTCCCGTGCTTCCGCAGCCACCTGAGCCAGGCTTGGCACCACTGCGTTCCCCCCGTGCTGACGCAGGGCCCCAGTCCCGCCCAGCTTACAGCAAGTTCGCTGGCTCCGGCCCCACTTTGGCCCTGTTCTGGCCCCATCTCCCCAGCCCCGGTGCAGTGTCTCTGCCGGTTCTGCCCGTGTGTTTCTGCTTCCCTGTGTCCCAGAAGCAGGGGCTCGGGCAACTCGGTCTCTCCCCCACGGCTCCACACCATGGGTCCATCCCATCTTGGAAAACCCACTAATCCTTGGAAACTAATTAGAGTGTTCCCATGTCCGTTACCACTTATCTTTACCTGTTGGTATTTTATTTGTGGAAAGTTTGTGTGCCCCCCAGCTGTGATTTTTAACTGCTTCTCACAATTCCCAACCCTCTGAGGTGTTAACCCTTTAAAAGGAGACGGTCAGACCCCCCCTCCTTTGTCTTTCTCCTGAGTTTCTCCTTACAAAATAAACCTGTGAATTGCAAACCAGAAGAAAGTCCTCCCCATGCTCCTTCGCCTGACCTCAAAGACGTGTGTTCAAAGAAGGGCTGGAAAGCCCAAACCCGAATCAGGGCTAAAACAGTAGTCATCCTGGGCTGAGCCAGAGAGAAAAAGAAAACCTATCTGAGCTGGCCCTGGAAATCTCTGGCCTGCATCAGAATCTGTCAGTTCCCTTGAGATCAGAGAGATCCTCCATAGAGCCCTCAACAAATCAGAGGGCTGGGCTATCACTGACTCTGTGGTATTTAACAAGGATAAGTGACAGATTCTGCACCTCTGATGGGGCAGCTCTGGATGTACAGATAGACTGGGAAATGAGAGGCTGGAGAGTGGCACCAGAGAAATGGAACTGGGGGCAAACTGGAAATGAGTTAGAAGTGCCCTGGCAGCCAAGAAGGCCAACCCTGTCCTGGAGTACATCAGGTCCAGAGTCACCAGTCGGGCAAGGGAGGGGATTGTCCTGCTCTGCTCTGGGCGGGGGCAGCCTCACCTCGAGTGCTGGGGGAAAGATATAAAGCCATTACAGTGTCCAGAGGAGTGCTACAAAAATGATGAAGGGTCCAGAGTGGAAGCCATATGAGGAGCAGCTGAGGCCACTTGGTCTGTTCCAACCTGGAGAAGAGGAGACTGAGGGGAGATGTCATTGCAGCCTGCAACTTCCTTGTGGGGGGAAGAGGAGGGCCAGGCACTGATCTCTGCTCTGTGGTTACCAGTGGCGAGACCTGAGAGAATGGCTTGAAATTGTTTCAGGGGATATTTAAGTCAGATATTAGAAAAAGGTTTATTTTCCACCCCTAGGGTATTTGGGCACTGGAACAGGCTTCCTGGGGCTGTGGTCACAGCACCAGCCTAACGGAGTTCAAGAAACCTTTGGACAGTGTACTCAGGTGTGTTTCTCAGGGCTGTGCTGTTCCAGGCTGTCGTGGTTTAAAACCAATAACTAAGAAAATTACTTATTTCTTGCTGTGAGATATGGATTAGAACAAGAGCAAAACAGGCATAAAACTTACAAGGAATAAAAAAAGTTTATTGACAAACTACAATAATAAGAACACCAGAATAAACTTCCAGAAAAACCTTTTATCCCCTATCTACCCACTACTCCTTTGTTCACATGACAACAGAGACAAAAACTTTGGAACTTTGGTGGTTAAAACAGTCCCAATTCTTGCTAGAGTCTTTTCACCAGTCTTTGTAGAGAAACAGAAGTTTCTTCCTGTTAATTTATGGAGTTTCTCACACGAAAACTATTTTTGTTATAGTTTTCCATTGCCCTGATATCAGCTGCCCAGAGCTGCTGTTATCAGAGCCCACCCCTCCCATTTTTACATCACTCTGAGGTGTGTATTATGGGCCATGAGTCTAGGGATAGCATTTTTAAGGATGAGTATTCAAAGGCAAAAAAAGTCTTCTTCATCTGTTTCTGTGAGCTTCACTAGACAACAGTTTTCTCATTGCCTCTCAAGGCTTCAAATCTCCCAGCACTTCACTATACCATAATTACTCAAGTTTACACTTTGAACACTTTATTCCTCCCTAGATACTTATCATGAATTAAAGGAGTTCTTTTCAGGACTTCATTGTCCATCTCCATAGTTTTAACAGAAAGATATTTCAGCTAAATTAAAGCATCTTCTTAATTCTCTACCTTTTCTGAAGCTTATTTTCTTTCCTGTCACTGGTAGTTTATAAAGTCTCTTTTCATGTTGATCACTCTCTTTTTTTCCTCTCTGGATAAAAGATTAATCCGCAAGTCTCATCTGGGTAATGAAAGAGTTAAAATCTTGCCCAGGCTGTTGTAGGTAGTTCTGTGACCTCGGCCGGTGCAGGAACTGGAGCCGTCTGTGATGGAGAGTTCCTCGTGGCTGCTCTGGAGAGTGTAGTCGCCGCCCCAGCCCACTGCAGGTCCAGAGTCTCTCTCCTTCTTCACTCAGCAGTTTCTAGTGAATTTAGTTACAGCAAAAACCCTGCAGCCGAGCCAGAGATCAGCCCGGCCCGGCCAGAGCCTGGGGAAAACCCCCCGCAGGGCCCGCATCTCCCGGCCGGGAGACGCGGCAGGCCCAGCCCTGTCCCTGCCCGGCCGCATGGCCTGGGCTGGGAACGGGAGGCCGGAGCTCCGCCACCCTTCACAGCCAGGAAACAAAGAGAACCAAGAGAGCTCTGGTTTTACACTTTAAGGTAGGGTTCACAAGTTGATCCCACTTTTCAATGGCCTAAACTGCTGTCAATTCTCAGCAATGACCAATAATTGGTCAGGAGAAAAGACTCCAGGCAGTTCCCAGCAACTTCAACTTTTCTTAAAGGTAAAGACACAGGTCAGGAGCTGGACTCAATGATCCTTGCAGGTGTCTACCAACTCAGGATATTCTTTGATTCTACGATGTTGTATGTTGTGAATTCAAATTGTGATATTGGCTTTTTTGCAAGTATTAGGATGAATGTTATATGTTACATGCTTTTGCTGTGTCTTTTCTTTTTCTCTTGCTAGCAAGTTTTAGGCGTAGAAGAATTTAGAATGTTAGGGTTATGTCTTGTCTCTACAAAGCAAGATAACCCCAGTGGGCAAGACAATGGGGCCCAGGCTGCTATCAACACTGACTGCCTGCAGAAGAAGGAACTCCAGCCCAAAAAGAAATGTGATAAAGGGAAAAAAATCTTTAAGATGCATGCTCTAAAAAGGCAGATTCAGGGTGTAGCCATGCAAAATACTTATTGGAAAAGAATGAATATGCATTAAAAACCCCATAGCAGAATGGGATAAAAGGAGTGTTCCAAAGATATCAGGTGTGTTCCTGGAATGCCAGGGCACCTGGCCATTTTAAGCCTTTGTTTTATTTTTATTTAGAAAAAATATTTATTTGCTTTGCTATATTGTCTTTGTCTCCTAATTGTCTTTTTGTTTATATTAAACCCTTTATAATTTATTAAGAGTGAACCTCGTTTTTCACACTGTATCAGTATTTTTCTGCATTATAATAGAAACAGTTGTATACACACTTAACACATTTACACAAATGAGTTAGATTATTAAGACTTATTTTCTAAGTCTCATTTTTGAAAGATGCCTTCTATTTTTCCATCTTTCTTCTTCTGCAGTCTGTGTTTTTAAGAAACTTATTTTAGTTTTGCTTTTATATTACTCTTTAATCACCTCTCTTACTATGTTATTGTGGATTAAAGAGTTTTATATGTATTTATGTCCTGTGATGTGGATGAAAGATAGTTAGGTCTTCATTGCCTGCAGGTGTTACCATTGTATGTTGTCTATTATAGTCTTGTGTTCCTGTCCGTCTGTCCCACTCCTGCCACATACCCCCTCTTGCTTTCTCTGATGGCAGTTTGTCCCAAGATAAGATGGTGGGTTTGCAGAAGGAACTGTCTGGATGCTTGCATGATTAATATGTTTCAGAGATGAGGCCATTGAGATGTTTGCAATTGACTTCAGAGAATATTGGTGTGTGTGTGTGAGGGTGTAAAATGCTGCCAACAGGTGCAGCTGGCTTCCAGATGTAGCACCTATCTGATATTGTTTTCCTTAGGCTGTGAGTTGAATTTCTCAAGGTTAGGTTTCTTATCACATGTTACCCATAGATTTCTTATCACATAGATGAACTTTCTCACATTATGCCATAAGTGAAAGTACCTATGGAATGCAGCCATTTAAGAGGTTCTGTTTCAAGATTACAGTGACATCACTCAGATGATGATTTCAGAGTGATGAGAGTTTGGAAGTTTTAGGGACCTGATATGCTGTTGTAGTTCACACTCCATGAAGGAAAGTATTCTAGCTCTCCCTGGCCAAGCTCTAAGTGCCCATATAGAATTTTTTAAGATAGTCTTCCCTCTGCCGAGTCAAAAAAAAAAATATATATATATATATGTAAACTTCAGTAAAGCTTAAGAGGTCTATTATATTTAACACATAATCACTGGGAAGTTATTTGACAAAACTTGATATAGTAGACACAGTCCTGGGCCTACAATATTCTCAGAAAAAATGTGAAGCTGATTCTTTGAGGGAATTAAATTTTATTTACTTTGACCAGATAGATCATCAGGGAATTCTAATGAATCTCCTAGATCCATCCCCAAACAGAGCACAGTAGCAAAACTAAAGCAGGCAATAAGAGCCTTATCCCAGATTCTAAAACTTAGACTAAAAGTGATATTTTGATAATTCTACTGTCAGTGGCTGAATTTGAGATAATATCACTAGCCTGTTTTCCATTTGTTCAGGACTTGAGGATATAAACCAAAATTTCAGAACAATTAAAATATTATATAGGAACGCAAGCAGGGAGTCAACATTGCACTTCTATTCCAGTTATGTTTTTGCATATAGTACTTTGTCCCTTAAAAAGCTCCTTTGTAGCCCATATTTAAAGTCAGGTGATAGTCTTACAATGATAAATACACGCAGGGAGAGAATGGTTTGTGATCAAGGAACTAATCAGCAATCTCAGGTAACATTTCTTTCAAATGGCTTTAGCTTTAATACAAAACATTTTCAGAAATTTAGTGAACCTTGATTTTCTACTTTTGTCCCTCAAATCAGTAAATATGCTCACTGAATTCCCAAATGTGACATGGGAAGACCTGAAAGCTTAAAATTATTTTATTACCAATATGAGTCTTGTAAAATTAGAATAGTTGTGAATCATCATTTATTCAGCACTTGAGGCTACAATAAAGCTTTTCAGATCAATTAAATCACCAAATAATGCAAGCAGGGAGTCAACATTCAAGAAACATTCCTATAATATATTTGCATTTTTATCCTCCCTCATTGAAATAACTAAGTGGTTCATAATGTAAAGTCAGACAGACAATTTGCAGTAGAATTTGTACCTGTACATATGTATTTGCAAAACTGTATCCTCTTTAGATTTGCTTTTTATAGTCTATTCTTCAAGTCTCCCAGATTTACCTGTTCAATAAATCTCTGAAGAATTTGCCCTCTCTTTTTCTTTCTACATATACTCTAAGACATTTATTGTTCACAGTATGATGATATATAGAACAGAGAGCTGAATTTAAATTATTTGATTATGGTCTGCATACTAATACATCTATGAAGCATTTTATTACCTCTCTATGAAAGAAACTATTTATTAAACAAGTGCACAAAAATTTAGATGGAAAATAAAATCTTCCATTTCAATGCTTATACAAAATAAAAATCTGTTTCTTGTCTGTTTGCCTCACATTATATATAGAATAATTACTCTTCCTTACTAATCTTCCCTTTGACTTTTATTTTCTTCTGGGTTTAAGCATCTGGACTCTTTATTCATTATTTTGTAGCTATTGAAAATGTCTGTATTCCTATCACAATAGGGGTTTTAATCATATTGGAGAGGACATTTCTAGTAAAGCCTGGAAATTTGACCATTCCCTCTCTTTGATGCAGAAGGAGGAAATAATTTGAAGAGTTATTCACAGTTTTAAATGACACTAACAAGTGACAGATGCATTCAATATGTTGGTAAAACTGGAGATTACAATTATACTTTTAGGAAAGCCACAATCTCAAATATAAACTGCAGCTCATGTTTGATTTAAATCTGTTAGCAATGTTGGTTTTCTTTGGTCTTCTGGTTTCTTGAAACTATCACCATGTCTCTTCTCTGTTTGCAGCTTCAACCTATTTTTGCCCATTGTTGTTTCTTCTAACCTTCTGACTTGTTGAGGTTAGAATACATAGCTTCATCTTGTAAAGCAAAATTATTACATTTAGGTATTGAGAGACTGCCAGTTATTCACCAGTCTTCACAGAAGTAAGAGTGAACGCCATTTATTTCTATCTTTAGCACACCTTTTATAGGGTTTGCCAGGGTCTGTGGGCTAAGCAAGTTACTATTGGCTAGTGCACACAGGTTTACATTTTTTTCTCTGATACACAAGGATATTGTTTTGCTTTACTCACTCTTCTGCAGGAAGGTTTCCAGGACTTTAGACTTTAATATCATGACTTATTCCAAAGGCTGGTTTGTGCAGACAGGCCTTTACTAATATATAAAATACCATCTACATTTAGATCTTTAAGTGCTGTAGAAAGCTACAGCTTACAAATAACTTTTTTTATATTGTCCACTACAGGTATAATAGATTTACAGCAAGAACTCACTCCTTTTAATCAAAATCAAAACAGAAAATCATGTTTCAGAGACATAAAAATATACTTTCTATTGGGAAATGTCTATCAGCATAAAGCATATTGAAAACAACCATGAAATAATACAAAGCCATAAATATAATAGAAAACCCTCATGAAACTGAGGTTTCTCATGATGTTCATGGCTTTGTAACTGGCAAATATGTTGTGCTTCTGCTTTCTTGCCAGGATTAGGATCCAAATTGGAAAACAGATTAACAAGGACAAAGAGGGTGGAGAGAAAGAACAGGAATTATACCTGCCTACCCAGATAAGATTTGGTTTAGTGAATATTGTCCTACTGAATTAACTCACTGTCATGGGGTGACTTTACTTTTAAGATAGTTTTGAGAGCTAAGGAAGTTGAAGCTGCTGGTGACTGATGGGAGTCTTTTCTCCTGACCAATTATTGGTCATTTCTAAGAATTGACAGCAGTTTTGACCATTGAAAAGTGGGATCAACCTGTGAACACCACATTAAGACCTAAGTCTGAGAATTTCTTGGTCTCTTTGTTTCCTGGCTGTGAAAGGTAACAGAGCTCCAGCTGGCTTCCCATTCCCCTGCCCAGCCCATGCGGCCCGGGTGGGGGCTGGGCTGGGCCTGCCGTGGCTCCCGGCCGGGAGATGGAGCCTGTGGGGCTTCCCCCGGGCTCTGGCTGGGCCAGGCTGGTCCCTGGCTCAGCTGCAGTTTTTGCAGTGACTGAATTCAGCAGAGACTGCTGAGTAAAGAAAGAAAAAAAAAGCTCTTGACCTGCGTCAGGCTGAGACAGTGACCACACTCTCCAGAGCAGCCATGAAGAATCTTCCATTGCAGACAACTCCAGCTCCTGCTCCGGCAGAGATCACAGAATCATCTACAAAAGCCTGGGCAAGATTTTAACCTTTTCATTACCTAGATGAGACTTGCAGATTAATCCTTTTATCTAGAGAGAGAAAAAGAGAGTAATCAACATGTAAAGAGACTTTATAAACTACCAGAGACAGTAAAGAAAAGAAGCTTCAGAAAAGGTAGAGGATAAGGAGATGCTTTATAAGCTGAAATATTTTTCTGTTAAAGCTATGGAGATGGACAATAGGGTCTTGAAAAAAACTCCTTTAATTCATGACAGAGTATATTGGGAGGAATGGAGTGTTCAAAGTCTGGATTTTGAGCAAGAGGTGGAGTAATTGTGATACAGTGAGGTGCTGGAACAGAGTGAAATAAAGTAATAGTCGAAGAGTTGAGGCCTTGAGAGCCAATGAGAAAACTGTTTCCAGAGAAGCTCACAGAAACAGATGAAGGGAACTTTTGCCTTTGAATAACTCATCCTTAAAATGACATCCCTAGACTCATGGCCCATACACACCTCAGAGTGATGTGAAATGGGAGGAGTGAACTCTGATGACAGGATTTCTGGGCGGCTGGCATCAGAAAAATAGAAAACTATAACAGAAATAGTTTTCTTGTGAGAAACTCCATAAATTAGCAGAAGACTTCTGTTTCTCTACAAAGGCTGATGAAAAGACTCTAGCAAGAATTGGGACTGTTTTAACCACCAAAGTTCTAAAGCTTTTCTGTTTCTATGTTGTCACGTGTATAAAAGAATGGTCAGGTAGTGGGGGATAAAAGAGTCTTCTGAAAGTTTATTCTGGTGTTTTTATTCTTGTAGTTTTGTCAATAAACTTTCTTTATTCCTTTTAAGTTTTAAGCCTGTTTTGCTCTTGTTCTAATCTATATCTCACAGCAAGAAATAAGTAATTTTTTTTAGTTACTGGTTTAAAACCACAACACTCACAAATAGAAAAACTTTAGATTTGGAGTCAGCTGACTTGATTTCAGGCAGAAAAAACCCAATTGTTTCTAATTCTAAGATTTCTTCTGTGACTGAATATCTCTGTAATTTGGACACATATTCAGGATTTGAGGAATACTATATACCACACCAATTTCCTTATTCTTTTTCCTCTTTAAAACAAAGACAGGATTGTTGCCACAGAAGATGAATAGATCACATGGACACAAGTCGAGGTGTGGTGAAAAGAAGAGAAAGTTTATTTTTCCTTCCAGGATTTATAGGCTTCTTACCACGGCCAGGGATTGGATGGTCAGGATAACACTTTCTCACTGCTGTGAGAGATGTCCATCAGAAGACGTGTAAGAGAAAGAATGTACACATATCTATGTTTACAGTTACTGTCCTGGGAAAGTCCTCAAAAAACCATGTTAGCAAGCTCAGAAGCTGAGTTTTCAGGGCGACACAGGATTACTTGCTAAGGAAAAAGTGGAGGCATGGACTTCTATAAGTGGATAGTCGACTAATTTTGTGTGTTAGGATTTTGTTTTGAATGCTTCAGTTCTTGTCTATTACATGTGCCTAATGGTAAGAATATTAAAGTATAAAGACTAGTGAAGGACAAAATTATTTTACTTTCCCAAAATATGAAACTAAAAGGTTTAAGGAAGTTGCTGGATAGATAAAGATGAGACTGAGGAAATTGATTTGTTGATTAAACAGGGGAAGACACAGAAGTCTTGCTACAAGTATAAATCAAGTCTTGGAGGAACTAGCTTTTGGATCACTTCCAAGCCCACTCAGTCTTTGATATTTTTACTGAGGCTGACTGCCTCAGTAGCCTCAGTAGTAGCAGTACTGAGACTGATTCTACTGAGGCTGACAAAAGCTGACTGCTATACTGCAGTTGGACAATTGGACACTTCACTAAAAGTGATAGTGACATTATGAGATCAATTCACAGACTATCACACAACTTCTTTTAAAAGGTTCTTTTATTTGATTTTACAAGTTTAAATGCCCTGGTAACACATATACCTTCAATGTTGCCATATACCAATTTCTCGTTTCTAAATTTAAATTAAAATAGTTGATATTGTGGAACATAAAATTGTAGGATCATTTGAGTTGGAAGAGACCCTTGAAAATCCACTAGTACAACCTTCAGGCCATGGACAGGGACATATTTCTGTGGATCAGGTGACTCAAAGTCCTGTCCTGCCTGACTTTCAACACTGCCAATGATGGGACATCTACAATTTCTCTGGGCAACGTGTTTTAGTGTTTTGCCATCATCCCTGTGTCGTTCCGATTGGGAACGGCCGGAAAAGAACGACACAGACTCTCGAGGGAGTCAGAACAAGAGGATCCTTTAGTTTATTGCTTGCAGGCCTGCTTTATAGACAGATACGTGGAAAGTACAGAAAGGAAACTCTTATTGGTTAGTAAACTGCTACATTACCATCATTGGTCAGTGGGGCTCACCACCCCCCTGACTTTCTCCTGCAAGGAAAACAAGGAACACAAAACAACACCTGCAAGGTTGTTTTGTGTCCCTGAGGATTGTTTTAATTCTTTCTCATGTCTTTCCCAGACTACTTTCTCAGGGCCAGCCTGAGAAGCTCTTGCGGCTTGTAATCTGTACAGGCAGTGTCAGAATTTAGCATCCACATCCCTGTAAAAACATTTGCTCTTTATATCCAATCTAAATTGAATATTTTTAAATTTAAAACAGTTGCCCCTTGTCCTGCTTCTCAATTTTCTTTTAAGCTTACTTTAAATATTAAAAGACTGCAGTGAGGCCCCCCTGGAGCCTTCTCTTTTCCTGAACAATGCCAAATCTCTGCAAATCCTAATAGCAAAGGTGTTCTAGCCCAGCCAAACATCTCCATGTCTTTCTTGTACTGGGCACCCCAGAGCTGGATACTGCCCTGTAAGTGGGGTCTCACCAGAGCAGACCAGAGGTGCAGAATCCCCTCCCTGCCCTGCTGCCTACAGATGCCGCCCAGGATTTGGCTGAGTCTCCAGACTAAGATTTCAAACTGGCCACTCAAATTTAATTTTACACAGAGCAGTATCCCACAATTTTTATCTGTAGGACTTCTCTCATTCAGTGAATCCTCCAGCCTGTGTTAATACTGGGGATTGTCCTTACCTATACCTGCAGGACCTTGCATTTGGTCTTACTGAACTTTCTGAGTTTCATGCAGACCAGTTCCTCAAGCCTCCCATCCCTCAGTCATGTTAACTGCACAACTTAGCTTGATGTCAAATGCAAAGCTGAGGGTGCACTCATTGAGACACAGCCGTTGGTACTGGTTTCACACTGAACAGTGAGCATTTGATTTTAATCTTTGTACATGGCCATCCAGACAAATCTTTATTCTCCTAACCATTCATCCATCGAACACTAACCTTTTCTATGTAGAGTCAAGAATGTTGTAGGTGTGGGGTACTATATTAAAGGTCTTACAGAAATCCAACTAGCTCTTCCCTTGTTCAGTGAGAAAGTTACTCCATCAAAGAGGCCATTGGATTAGTTCATCGTTAGAATGATTTGCCCTTGTTGAAGCCACACTGACTGTCTCCAGTCACCTCTCTGACTTCTACATATTTCACATAACTTCCTGGAGGATTTGTAAAATGGGTGTGATACTCTCTTTTCTCTAGGCACTTCAACTGCCTTCCATGATTTTTCAAATATGATGGAGAGTGGCTTAGCAAAAACACTTGCCACATGCCTCATGACCCTGAGATGAATCCATTTGGTGCACATGGGTGACCAGTGGGTCTCCAACCGCCAACTTATACTGAAAAGGACTTCATTCCCCCAGTCCCTGCCTTGAGGTTCAAAGGCATGAGAAATGTGGGAAGAGTGACGGCAAAGTGAAAACTGAAGTTAAAAAAAAATTAATTATTTTATACCTTAGTCTTCTCCTTTTCAGGAGTCCATTCTCCTTTTTCATTTATTGGAGGAGTACCTGTGCTTTAATTTTTATTTTGTTGCACATATATCTATAGAAACTCTTCTTGTTATTCTTCATATTCCTTGCCAAAGTCAGCACCCATTGTGCCTCAGATTTCCTAATCCCAGATCCATATATGTGTGTAGTATCTGTATATTCTTCCAGGACATATTATCATCTTAGATGCCATTTTCACCAGGAGGTCCTCACTTAGCAGTACTTGTGTTCTGCCTTCTTTCACTGATTTTTCCACGTGGGAATCATGAGCTCTTGGACTTTCAATAGAAACATTTCTGTAACACAGAGTTAATTTATTTAATTATGTAATTATGAGGTGAGATAATTCTTGCCATATTTCTTTTAAGTATATTTGGAACCTAATATTTGGGCTGTTCTTCAGACCGCACCACACTTACTCTTTCCTGCATATGAAGGTCAGTTCATAAATCTCAAGCAGTTTTCTAAAATCATGTGGTTGATCTTTGCTGTTGCTTGCTAATCTATAGCTACCTCTCCAATGTCCATCGTAACATATTGGGAGATACCTTACCTTTTCTTTTTACCTTTGCTGCTAATAGGGAAGGGTAAATTTAGGGTTGTACTTTGAAAATACAGAAGTATACCTTTTTCTTGTTTCTTTAAATAGGCACATTGCATTTACTGAAGTATGAAATGGGCAATGTGTTTGACATGTTCTAAGATAGGGAAGAATATTTAATAAAACAATATAATTAGTTAATTTTCTGTCAGATATAGAGAAAAATATTGGAATTTGTGGATATAAGTACCAGCTTATATTTTGTGCGAACAGGCTGATAGTATGTTTTTATGAAGTCTGACCACACTAAATTTGAAGTAGGTATTTCCCAGAGAAGACAATGTTTATGGAACATGTGTCCTGTTTTTTTCCCGACAAATGTTGTACCTCACATTTGTGAAACCTCACATTAATGACACTTCAGTTACTGTCTCTGCCACTGCTAATTTAAGCAGTGAAAAGTTTCAACTTGAACTTATCTTAGTGGGACATTTTTCTAGAGCACAAGGGTAAAGCTCAGCTTATGGCAACCTTTGATTATATCCACAATATTTTATTAACCAATTCTCCATTTTTTCTTTTTTTTTT
Source organism: Parus major (assembly GCF_001522545.3). Lineage (NCBI taxonomy): Eukaryota > Metazoa > Chordata > Aves > Passeriformes > Paridae > Parus > Parus major. The sequence goes on along the minus strand of NC_031799.1, from coordinate 65,236,381 downwards.
TCTTTTTTTTTTAATAAATGGATAATTTGAATAGTTTATTCGTGACCATAATGTGTAGAAACTAATTTTTTCATTAAAAGACACACAATTAAGTGACTAGTTTTCTCTTTAATGCTTTAAGCCTTTGGCATTTCTTCTTTTGTGTGCTATCCATGCAGAAATGAACAGTGCAGGAAACAAGAAAGATAAGTAATAAGGCAGTAAAAATAAAGTAGCATATATTGCTTTCTATAGGGAAAAAAAAATAACCAGAAATAATTTTCTACTTTTTTAGTAGGAATGAAGATTGCTATGACTATAAATTACAAAAAAATTTTAAAAAGTATGCTGAAAACTTCAGCTGATAAAGCCCTGCCATTTTTGTTGTGAACTGAATGTAAGATATATGCAATATTCCTTTTTTTGTGTCTGTTTTCTTTTGAAAACATATTTTTAAAAATGTAAAACCAATTCCTTAATTTAAGTGCATTTGAACACTATATGTATAAAAGAATGGCAGCTTTGGCACTTCGACTCTAAGGAAGTGATTGCTACAAAATTGCTTCTGAATAATGAAATTAAGAAGCAAACATAAACACTTATATCTCCTAGTTTCCTTTTCCACAATTTAAACCTAAGCCACATATTATCACTTTGTCAGGATAATTAGACAGATGAATTCTTTCTTGTATCATTGCATACTAGTGACAGGATGAGTGCATTAAAAAGAGATCAGCTCAGAAATGTCAGAGTATTAGAAAACAATTAGCATCAAACCGTTATTAAACTTTCAAAAACAAAAGAAAATCTCAGAAGTGACTGTTTTCACTTCACTTTCTATTAAGTACCATCATAATTGTAATTTTAATTAAAAAAGCCATCTTTCCCCGTGTAAATAATAGAAAATGTTTTCTTTGGCAGTTGATCCTTTGACAAGTTAATAATCCCAGATTCCTTTACCTACAAAAAAGAATAGGAACATTATTTCTCAGGTAATTAAGAGGTTTAAGACCATCAGCATGAGTACATTTCAAGGTCAGGAAGGAGTGATGTCATTAATAACAAGTGCATGCTTTTAGGTTAAGTTCATTTTCATTTTGCTTCTTGATGGCTTGAAAATGTAATGTAATGTAAAAAATGTAAATGTCTTCTTGAGGAAGAAGCTGTACATTACAGCTGAGGTACATATAAACTAGGAGAGGGAAAAACAACAAGAACAAGTTAATTTTTAAAGGCATTTAAGGTTTTAAAGTTTCTTAGATTGTTTTATTTAAAAACAATTGTTTGGATTTAAAAAAATTAATTACATATTATATAAAATGAAGATTATATCAAGTCTGATTTCTTTTTGTTGGTAAAAATGATGTAAACAAATAACATCCCAAAATGGAAGGATCTGGAGAAATAATTTTTACTGATTAAAAATTATTTGGAAGTTACTTTTAGTATGACCTGTCTACTTGAAGTTAAATTTCTGTCTAGTATGAAGAGGATTTAGTCTTGATTCTTTTCAAGCCAATATAAAGGAATGAAAGCAAGCTGTAGTTAATAGAATAAAAAACTCCATCTGGATATCAGTGATTTTCCTTCACTAAGTAATATGGATTTAATGAAACTCCCAGTGCATAGTATAGATATACAAATCCATCTGCCCATCTGTCTTTCTAGGTGGATGAATGTTTTTTTAAATTTTAACTCAGAAATACTTTGCATCACTTTAAGTTGAAACTTCCATTCAAAATTTAAGTTTTTACTGCACTGCTTCAATTATTTGCTGATTCATTAATGCCAGCTGCAAGATAATATGAAAATTTGAGTGGTTTAAAAGTTTGAAGTGGAAATTTAGCTCTTATTAAACTAATATTGCTTTCAATGTTTTACCAAATGACTGCAAATTTTAAAAAGTTGCCAAAACAATATGCTACCGTAATAGCCCTACTTACTCTAGTCAATATACTTAGGGAACAGATACTGTCTAGTACACATTGGTTATAAAATAAGCAGACATTATTAAACCTGTGAATTAAAATACTCACAAAATCAAAGGTCAAATGAAATCACAACAATTACAGAAAATGTTGTGAAATTAATCCCATCAATAATAGATTGGCATAGTTAATTGCACACAGGCATGTGCTTAAGAGCAACAAGACAAAATAGATTACAGTGCAAACATCTAAACCTAGTTTTGTTCAATAACATTTATAGCTACTGTAAAATAGTTTGAACCACAGTACTCCAAGAACATGGGAGTATGGAATCTTTGTGGTAGATAAAAAGGTACTTAAAGCTGACTAAACCATGAATCAGAAAATCAGTGAGAAAAACTAGGAAATTTTTTGTTTGTTTGACACATGTGAAGTGTCTTTTCCCATTATACTTTGAGACTTTTTAGAGGTTTTACAGTGAAATTTCTTTGGAAATTATTGAAATACCAGGTTTTAGTGTCTGTCTAGTAAAAGTTTCTTTACATCATTTGAAGAAGGCATCCTGTCAGTTTCATACTACTTCTTTCTATAATGCTGAAGAAGATAGACATATAAATGTAGAACATATTATGACAACTACCAGATAAAATTTTATTAATAAAATTTAGTTTTGAGAGGTTAAGTGTGCCTCTTCTAAAAAGCTTATTTTCTTCCCTTGCTTCTGTTTTCCTCTATAAATATATTATTCTTCCAATTGCATTGATTTTAAATTGCTTTAAAGTTTAATTCTATGGTCAAAGACCTGAAAGACCGAAGTGTCAAGTTCATAAGCCATTTTAAGGAAGGAATAACTAGTAACTGAGTACAAATATTTCTGATACAAATAAACATCAGTGAATTAATCTTTATCCATTGGTTTATCATTTTAAATAATGCTAGAAAGGCTCCTAAATCTCTGCCTTTAAAAATATCAGAAAGGGAAGATTGTAAAAATATATTAAGAAATACCAATACAAATAAGTTTTCAAGTTCCTAATTGATACGTGCTTTGAATGGGAAGCTGTGTGCCAAACTAAATGACAATCTTCATTAAAGTTGTTTTCCTATGCTGTTGTATATCATTAGGTAACACTGCCATTAGCATGACTCATTACTTCTCAAAAAGGGTTTCCTTGCCTAACTTGTAGCAGCAATTTCTGAGTTCTGTTTATTTTACAAAACTTCAGAGTTTCCTGAGAGTCCTAATCATAGCAGTTTTTCTTTTCAGTTGAATGTTGTAATATAGGAGTCTGTACTTCTACCTTCAAATCACAAAACATTTTGAAGAAAACATTAATCTGTGAAGATGTCATCTTTAAGTTATCATTCATGACTTCTCAACTTAAAACACAAATTATGTTAATATTTACAAAGAATCTGCCTGTTAATTCCACTTAGGTGAAATATCATCATAATTTATTTCCTATGCTACATGCATAAACAGAGGTCTACTAGGTCTTTTAAGTAGCCATCACAAGCTACTAGTGCAAAAAAAAGGAGCTGGTACTCTCATGTAGTATGTAGTGTTCTCCCAAGCTACACCTGCATTCATCTCAGAGGATATATGATCCTAACATGACTTCTCTGATATGTTTTACTGCTCTGTAAAGCCCACTGGATTTCCATTCCTTGAACTTGCTTAGGCTTTCCTGGAAATTTTATTCACAGCATCCTTTGTCAGGAATTATTTGGCATCATGCTTCTGGCCATGCAAAGAGACTTTCATTTGTGTTCAGCCTGATTTCACTTCTGGTTCCACTAGGTTTGTTTGATACATGTACTCTAAAAGCAAAGACTAGGTGTAATATTTTGTGACAGTGCCATGAAATTATATATTTTTTTTTTTTTTTCTGGGAAATTATTGATTTAAATGGCAAACAGATGGAGAAGCAGTGCCACAACAGCCTGCCAAGAACCACTGTGCTAGAAACAGATCATGGCAATGATACAGACTTCATCAGCAGGCATGTTTGTTCATCCTTGGTGAACTAAAATTTCTTTAGGGGTACTCAATTAGCTATATTTAAGTTTCAATTGAATACAGCCAAAGTCCTTTGGGAGTTTTTCCACTTTACTTATCTTCAGCATAGGTCTCTATATCTGTATGATAATGCCTGAATTTCAATTTTTCTCCTGACTCATCCAACTCTAGTGGAATTTTGACTCAGCAGGATACTTGCCAGTGTGAAAAATGAGCAGAGCCGTGACACTGTATCACTGAGACTCAATTTACAAATAAGGCAGGGATGGAGAATCTACAGGAATGTCCAGGGGTGGAGTATATAGAGCACTATGGTGTGTTTACCTAGAGAACCTATAACGGTAATCAACTGGCAGTATTTAAAGCCTATATCCTAGCAAGCACATTTGGAGCTTTAATCAGGCTACAGTAGACATTATTGATAAGCATTTTGTGCATAACAATGAAGACACCTGAATTCTTAGCAGTGTATTGTTTGTGTAAGAAAAGGATATAGGAAAGCTATTTATATTTGAATTAGCTCCAGTACAGCCTCAATCTGTCACTGTTCTTCAGGAAAAAAAATGCCAAATAAAATATCTTCCCATAGGCAAAAAACAATAAATTTTGTGCAGATCTTCCTTTGGCAGTACAATTTTTTTACTGCAGACATGAGAGCTCGATCATACTGACTTTCATTGATTCTAGTGATGCAGCCCCTACAGTGGTGATAGAAGATATAGTTCTTAGCATTATTCTGCTTTGTATTTTCCTGCGTTGTTGACACAGCTTTTAAGAGTCATGTTAGATATGCTAATTGAGAAGTGAGGTTAGCTTTGGTATGGTAACCTGAAGAATAGTAATGAAAATCCATATATCTACTGTTTAATTACTTATTTAAAATAACCTTTACACATTTCTGTGCTTCAGATGCTTTTCCTAATTTCCTACTGCCACTGGGTGATGTACTGGCCCACAAAAATCTCTTGAGCTCATTAAATCCAAGTCCTTCCATACAGTATATGAAAAGTGTATTGAGACCTGATGTGCAATGAGAAAAATCTATTTAAATCCTGACAAAAATGTTTGTCACTGGCTCCCTGCAGGCAGTGTCTGTTTTTTGTCTTCTCTGTTCCAGTAGAGGTAAGGTTTAGTGGCTTTAAAGGTTGGAATACAGCAGCAGCATAGATTCAAATGCTTTAGGATTTCTCAAAGACTTACCAAACGCTATGCATCATTAAGTAATAAATGTGTTTACCTGACTTCGAAATGGAATGAGTGGAGAAATTTGCTCCTGACATGTGTGTTCTATGCCCAGATTCTGCTGCATATTAGTGCTAATATATAACAACTCTGTTTGTAATAAATCTATATTTAATGAGAGAAAAATCCCTCAGTATTTTGCCCAAAATCTTACTCAACACTCTTCCTGAAGTGTCCACAATAACAAAGTCTATCCTTTGGGCATTCCAGATTTTCAGCTAGAAGACAGATTTCACTCAAGCAAGATTCATACTTCAGTACTTGTCAGCCTCAGAAAACAAATATCACTTAAAAAATAAACCAAACAAAAATCGTTTAGCTAGGATGCCAGAGAAGAGACTTATTACTAGAGAAAAGAGAATTGAAAGGAAGGTATTTCTGATCCCTACATGAGCTAGTTCTGAGTCACACTAGTTGTGACATTCTGTAATATGAGTTCAGTAAAGAAGAGAGTCAGGAATAAAAGAAATTTACAGGACAAAGATCAGACAAATTTAAGAGAATGCGTGTAAAGGACAAGAAGGGCAAAGAGTTAACTTTGAAGACTGCCTAAACACAAACTTTAGGACATTGAGAAGAACAAAACACGTTTATGAATGCTATTTTTCTGCCACACAGCAAGGAAGAACTACAGGTCATGAATTAAATTAAAAAGAATATTTAATTTTTAAGGTTTTGTTGCAAAATCGTTGTTATAACATTTTATAGTGCTTTTCTTTTTTTTTCTTAGAGGACTAGACAGTCCAATTTAGATAATAATAACATTTCTTTCTAAACTGTGTACCAACGATGTATAACCTGGCCTGAGGTATAACAGTATCTGTTGGCTTTTTGTCTGCTTTCCTCTACAAAACAAGTAGTTTTAAAATTCATTTTGCATCATACTAATGAATAAGTTTGCAGCAATTAATATCAGAGTTTTAAATTTAAGATATTATATATATTCAATCAATACTGGATTTCTTTTCAAACTCTTTCTTCTATATTTATGGAAGTGTTTTCCAGGAGGAAAAACTCTGTCAGTATTGCCCAGGTTGTTTTTGCTTAATCAGAAGTCATAACTTATTCTAGCCACATGGAAATCAATTTACTTTTTAAATGTTCTTTTTTAAATCATATTAGTTTGGATTTAAAACCAAATTGTATTCTTTCTCTAATTTATCCCAGATCTCAGGATTTCTATTCTCTGAGAGAAGGATGATGTAGTTTTACTCCAAAAAACACTTGATTTATCTATTTTATAATTTACACTTACTCCTTTTTTGAAGTCTTACTGCTTTTCTTTACTGGTCCTAATGAACTTAAATATACTCATGCTAAACAATTCACTTTATGGCCAGGAACCTTTTAAAATTTCCCAAGAACTTTAAAAGATTGAAGTACTTTCCCCAATTAATAGTTTCAATATAGTATTTCCTCCTTTGTATTTAAAAACAACGCATTATTGTTAGTCACATTTTCATTAGTGACTTTATAAACTGACCTAATATAAGCTTATTTAGAATAAGCTTGAAAAAATCACTTGGATTAGTTATTTGCTTATCTCAGAAATGGTATAGAAATTTTCTGCATTCTCAGAACACAGCCATGTTCCTTTGACTTCAGGTAGTGTTTATGCATATGTTCATATTCCTGAAATACAAAATCGTGTGAAAAGAGAAAGAATTTTCCCATTCCCATGAAACAGCATTAAACTTTTAAACTTATCTTTGTCATACTGGAGAAACACCCCTCCCCCCCCCCAACAGTTAAAACATTAAGAAATCATATTTTGCTCATCACCATAATAACCAAATACCTGTTCTGTAATTTAATGGGAAATAATCTGAAGTTATAACCTGATTATTTTTATGTAAGAAACATGAAATTATGTATGTTCTGTTTAAGAAGAAACACCTGAGTAGAATTTTCTAGTATGAAAAGGAGCAGAAAGGCCATGATATGCATGAAAATTAAAATGTTGACAGGTAACCCTATTTATTGTCATTCCTGGGTGATGTTTGGCATTTTGGCATACTGTTAGTACACATGTGAAGAATGTTTCAGCAGCTGTTGCGAGTTAGTTATCCTGACCCCACTGCTGCTCTCACAGCTCTTGGCAGTTTCATTATGTGCAGCTATTTTTGTCCTCGATGCTAGGAGGATGATAAATCTGGTTTGCATTTTTTTTCTGGAACAAACCTCCAATAGCTAATAGAATTATAGTGTAGCAGCATAATCCATAACAAATTATGGTTGATTAAATATTGTAAGGAAAATAAATCTTTACAAAAAACAGCTAGATACCAAAACTGAACTTCTGGACACAGAAGGCTTCAATGGTTGGCATCACAGTGACATGTGTCTCTGTTACTGCAAACAGTTGTACAGAAAATATGCAGATCTCAGTCTTTGCCGTAGCTGCTACTGTTTGTGGCAGTAATATAGAATCATTAATAGCTTCTCTTTTGAGAACTAATTAGATGGCGCTTCAGTGCCCTGCTCTGCCTACCCAGTCTGAAATATCTCTGTCAAGATGCATCAAAGGTACACATCTGACACATTGTTCTGATAGTCTTAGAGTATAGTCTAAAAGGCAAATAGAAATTTTAAGTAGCAGTCTAGCTTGCCTCTGACTTCACACTGTGCCTGTGTGGTTCATCTCCATATACCTTGATTGTAGGGAGAATGAAAACTGCTCAGCACTGAAAATTACAACTAGAGAAAATGTGAAAATATTTCCTGATCATATATAACATTAAACTGTTTACTTCATGCAAGATAGAAACAAGTTATGTAACAGCATTAATCAGTATTTTTTTAATGTATGTACATGTACATAATCCCTAATAATGCCTAAGGATTATTAATACTCTCAACTGATGACTATCATATTTCTGAAAAAAAAAGGTTTGTACCTGTACTGTATGATAAAGATACTACTTAGTGAATACTAATTTTGAATAGGAATAATTTCTCCATTGATTAGACCAAGTCCCAAGGGGTGTAATATTTCCCCTGCTGTAGAACACAGATTAGCTATTAGGAAGAAATTCCTTCTTGTGAGGGAGGTGAGGCCCTGGCACAGGTTGCCCAGAGAAGCTGTGGCTGCCCCATCCCAGGGAGGCCAAGGTGGATAGGGCATAGAGCAACCTGGTCTGGTGGAAAGTGTCCACCACCTGGTGGAAGGGAGTGGGATGAGATGAGCTTTAAGGTCCATTCCAATCCAAACCACTCCATGATTCTATAATTCTATGATCAATTAATCACTACTACACGAAAATTAAGGTAGAGAAGGAATAAGTCTGATGATATAGTTGTGTTGGAACAGATCTGAAGAAAACCGACAGGATATGGGAAAAAAACCTGAAGAAATTGTGATACTGAATTGTGAGAAGAAACATTTAGAACTGGGATAAAGTAAATCACTCAAGAAAACTTTTGGTAAGGGTGGTAAGGGAATGAGAGTACTTAGACAAAAAAAATACTCTATTTAAATAGACTACACACCAATCAAAGAATTCTAAAGAAAATAGTATTTACAATGGAAAGTAATAGTTATAGTAAATTCTGAAATATTATGTGAGAGAATCTGTGGATAATAGTGCTCTAATCTTTCAGATCATTTGAGATCCTCTCAAGTCTTCCAATCTTCAGATTACAAAAATAGCTATGCCAATGATGGAAAGAATTCAATAATTAAGAAAAAAATAATCAGAATATTGTATCATATATTTTAGTATGGTTTAATATTATTCATTAACTATTAAATACTCAAAAGAAAGTCTACCAAAAGAAAAAGAGTTACTGATTGGCCAGGACACTGCATAAAAGTCAGCACACTGAATGTCTATATTATGACCATCATCTCAAAATGTAACTTGATTGCCAATATCAGTATAGTTTCACATAGTATAAATAACATATCATATAAATATGTATGTGTATATATATGACTTAAAATTACCTGAAAATAAGCCCAGCAGCATTTATGTTCTGAGAATGTAATCTTGGTAACTTCCTCATTTTAGGAAAGTTTAGGAGTCTTAAAAAGTTGATAAGGATTTGATAGAGGTTTTTAAACTATGTCTCCCGTTTTCTTTGTATCATTTTGATTTATCTGATTTGGATTTGAAAGAAAAGTTATTTTTTTCAGAATCATAGAAAATACCTTATTGCATGTCTGCTTGTCTGATAAGAAGCATATATGGATTGTTTAAATGAAGAGATATTCTGTTAGAATCTACACAAAAATTACTCTAGGTGGTTCAGCCTCCTGTCTAGGATAAAACAAAGTTGTATTCACAGTAGCAATTAACCCAGCTATCAGGTACTGCAAAGTTAACGGGTCTTCATCTTTCTGCTGATATTTGCTGCATAGGTAATGTCAGTGGTTGTTATGAACCAAGGAAAGAAGACCAAAGGAAACTAAGGGTCTGTAAATAAAACAGACTGGACCTAGAAAGGTTCAAAATATAGCCAAAAATCATGATTAAAACTAAACAGGATTAGATGTTTGTGCCAAAAAAATGATACGTTTTATTTAATAGTGAAAGATGCAAGGGGCAAGAAAGAGAAAAGAGAAAGAAAAAGAGGTGTGCATGTGGGGGCACAGGGAGAGAGTGACAGGTGTTAGGTAGAAACATATCACCTTTCTGGGGATCCCAAAGACATCTCACTATTCCCCTCCATCTGCCCCTCATGGTGGTGAGGGTTCCCTGCAGCCCACTGCACTGGAAATCCTGTGGATTAATACACATTTGGGCTAGTGGACCAGGTACCTCCTTTGGGATGGGCAAGTTTGGCACTGTCCCTTGCAACCCTGTGGATCTGTTGCATCATTTGCAGTGCTCTGGTGCTGGCCCTGGGGACCCCTTAGCGGGGGCTGGCCTTTGATGGGCCAGGACACCCCCACCACTGTCCTTCACATGGATGCAGCTTTTCCCAGGGGGAAGGGACCTCACAGCTGAGCTGGTCTGCACAGCAGAGCGTGGGTGTGAACTGTCTGGGACCAGAGGCTTTTTCACCACACACCCAAAAACTCTCCTTCCCCCCCCACCCTCTGGTGTGAGGGTCTGTTGGAGCCTGTCAGGTGATGGCCCTGGGGCTGTGGTCTCCACCCCAAAGGTGCCAAGCTTCATCCCTCTGGGAAAGGATTCTTATCTTCATCAATGGGTAGTGGAGGTCAGAAGGCCTATTCAGAGTGTGGTGGTCTCTGCAGCTTTTGAAATACAGTTTTTCTAGAACAGAAAAAGTTCATTAAACTTCATGAAGGTGTTTAAGTTATAAATTATAACATTCAGTCTCTGAAAGTTGTGACCTATAGGGAAAGTCAGAAGAGTGCAATAAAACCCTTTTAATAGTTTCTACTGTTTTTTTAGAATGAGAAAATGAAAATAAAAAGAGCAGTGAGTGATTACATATACCATCAACTTGAGTAAGCTGCAAGACAAGGCCTTGCTTATGGCTTAAATATAAGAATTGTCCTGGTCACTTAATGGATTTGGCTTGTATGGTTTGACAAGATCATTTTGCTGCTACATATATATATATAATTTATTACTGGAAGAAATCCCAACTTCTCGGAAAAAGTTTGATTTTAAAACTAAAACTAATCTCATCAAATAACTTAATGTATCAAATCTAGGTTTACCTTCAAGTGCAGAGCACCTTGTTCTATGGTTGGAAGAGCACAGTGATTACCCAGCAGACAAAGCAGGGAAATGTGTGTGTGTCAGCTTTCTAAAAATGTTGATTACGGGAGTTTTCTAAACAGAGACAAAGAGTTGAGCTAAGAAAGAAGACATCATTAAGAAGACATCATTTATTCTGTGCAAGGTGCAAGGCAGATGTTTCTACAAATCCAGCACACCATGGGGTAAAAAGTTTTTTTTTTTATCCAGTAAAATTTAATGAAACCAAGGAATCTATTGCATTACATCTAGCCACCTACCTAATGTGGAGAATTTACCTATCATTACCTATTTATTGAGAGATGCAACCTTTTGTGATTCCTGAAACAGGGATTTCTTCATTAAGCAACTTCTGCTGTAGAATTAATTTGATATCTGCTATGTTTACAAAATGTGAAAAAATTCATCCTGGGACTGGATAACTCAACTTGAAGACATCATAATACAGAAATACAGAAAAGCATGAGCTCCCCCTCTTGCATTCCTTTTCTTCTCCCCAAAAATTGGTAACTACTGCAATATTGTAAGGATTTAAGTTTAGACATATAATGAGTATTAAAAATGTTGAAAAAAAATACTTTAATAGTACAAAATTGCCTGGGAAACAAACAAAAAAAAACTGTAAATGCTCTTCAATATAGTATTTCAAGGAAATTTTTAAATTTAATAACAATGTTAACAAATAAATCACATTCATTCCCATTTTGCTCAAAACCCTATGCCTAATAGGTATTGCTGCTCAGTCACAGGAAAGGAAATCAGCAGCTGTTCTCCAAAGTATGAAATCATTATTCACAAATTCTTTATTTCAAGAGATCACAAATCCTTCTTTTACGACACTGATATGGAACACAGCCCACAGGAGATAATGGAAGATTCTCCAAACTCAGCTTGAATTGTTTTCCCATGTGAAGATAGAAAACTATTTCCCAGCATTATTTAGAGCAGTCATCTAGACTGTTTAAATGCTGAGAGATGATATGGAGATGTACCTTTGTGAAAAAAAAGTCTTAATGGGGGACTGTGCAGTATTCTTTCTCAAAATATGTAGGAAGTAATAGCTGACACTTTTCAACAACAACAACAAAAACAAACAATAGCAAAGCAGTCAACTGGAAAACAGGTTACCAGCTGGCTTACTGGAAGCAAGTATTTTAATTTCTTTATTGGAAAATATCTTAATGGGGAGTGGCAGTTATTGAGAAATACTGTTAACCAGCTTATTTCTCTTGCATCTTTCAGTGTGATTTCCCACTACTGACTCTTGATCTCCCTTCTGAGGGATTCAGAGTGAGAAATGGAATAGGAAAGGAGCTCCACCTTCCTTCTATAGGTATCTTGCAGTGCATTTATTTGTACGAGTGCTCCACTCCTGGCAGGTTGCTTCTGCTAGAGGGTGAACAGGTTGTAGCAGATATGGGGCAGCCCTTAGATGAAATGCCAGTGGGACATCTGTCGAGAGTGGGCATTTTGTCATTGCCTTCCTGAAGAAAACAACAACTTAGATTAAATTTCTAAAGCTGTTTTGACATTTGTCTCAATACCTATATTCCAAATTATCATCAGGATTGGGTAGAAGAATGAAGACAGGATAGCCTATTCATAGTTATATAGGGCAGCTCTTAATAATGGATGAAAGAGCATTGTCTACATTGTTTTACACACAATTACAATTTAATCCATTCTTCCTGACTCCTGCTGTAAAATCACATGAAGATTTCTTCATGGCTTGCTTTCAGGAGACCCAAGATAGCAGAGGCCAAAACCAATTTTGTTAGCAGCTAAAGAAGTGGAAGATTTGAAGCTGCCTACAATGAAGGGATCACATATGAAGCAAATCCTTTTGCTCTAACTCTGGCACATCACTGCCCTCTAACAACTTTGCAACAATGCTGAAGAAATCTCTAGCTTTCTAAGATATCACAATGTCTCTAGTTTTGCTGCCTATTAGTCTTTTTCTACTGCTTTGTGATAAATAGTGTAACAGTCCTATTTCACTATTACCTTTGTAAGCTTTGTAACATTGCTGGTACTCTACCAAGGAATTATTTTCCTTTGTAGTGAGAGTGAAGAAACAGAATTATCCACAAAGTTTGAAATTATAAGTAAAAGAAAATAACAAGAAATTTATTTTTTTAATAATTTTTATTTCTGACCTATCATCAGCTTAACACTTAGAAGGAAATTATTTATTGTAAACTAAAAATCTTCATCTAATAATAAGGAAAAGAACTAAGACAAGACTGATTTCAGGAATTTTAAACTTAGTAATAAAAACAATGAAAGTCATTAGGAAACCAGAATATTAAATCAATTTCATTTTAATTCTCTCAAAATATTCATTCATATATGATAGGTATAAAGATTAGCAAAGTATACAGTTGTGAATAGATTTCACAAAGTAAAGAAGGTCTGTGTTTAATCCAGAAAATGTATTTCACTCCATGGCTTTTTTATGTACCTTATTTTCTTCTGTTTATCCTATTATTGGCCTTCACCTCTGCTCAGAAGTAAATAGCAGCAAGTAATTGTGTCTTGATTTGATTACAGTGGCTCTCTCCATGACTTAAGAACTGCAATGTTACCTACGTTGCCTGTAAGAATTTTCCTGAAACTTATTCAGCTGCTTTCCTCTTTCAGGTTAGGTCTCAAATTTGTTTTGAAATGCATTTTTGTGATGGCAAGGACACAATTGTAGCACCTGACCTCCATGCATTACGATTATAAACCTAAAGCCATAAACTTTTGTTCCTGACATTTCCTGCTCTCCCTGCAATTGTCACAGGTAGGGACTCAAGCTGTCTTTCTCCCAGTTCTCATTACAGTCTTTGTCATGAGAAGATGATACATTTAGTTCTATATTCAATTCTCAACCTAGTTTTAAAACATTATAGTGATCTGAATATATGTACAATGATGGTCTAAAGTGCTACACATCTGCTTTTGAAAATAAGACACCTAACCTATTTGGGTGCCTAATTCCAAATAAATAACATTGTAAGCAAGACACACAGCTTTGATAATATGTTTCCTGTGTAAAAGACAGTGCAATGTGTAATGCATTTGTATGTTTAAATGAAAAGTAGACTGTCTGGGAAGGAAAATAGGACAAATAATCAGCTGAAACTCACAGAGCTAATATAGAGATTAACAGGTGATTTCTAGAAAATCTCATCTGCAGGTATATTGGAGTATGAGTGCATTGTAGGCAAAACTGGAAAAAATAAATGGAAATTATATCTAAATTAAATTTAAAATTTATATTATCTTTAAAATTCATGTTAGAGTGAACCTTCAGAACAAAGCAAACGTTTTCATTTCAAGAGAGGAACTATGCTGATCTAGATAATTGTTCTCTATGAGATATATGGTTTTGATCACTGTGATGTGTGAAGTTATGTCTAGACCACAAAATCTGTGTGAAAAGAACGACAGCCTCATACATTAATTGTTTAGATCTGGGACATAGTTAAAACATCTATTCTTGGGGTCTCATATAAATGTTTCTTTTGGAAATAGAGGAGCAGAGAGGAAGTGATGGTGTATACTAGGGCTGTGGCTGTTGCTTACAGTCTTATCAAAAAATAGCACTTTTAATTTCTTCACAACTCTTCTATGTCCTTCATATTCAAGAACCTTTTCTTATTCACTTCTACTTGGAATCAAATTTTTCTCTCAACATCAGCTGCTTCCAAACACACTAACCCATCAAACCTCATGGCTACTTCCAGGTTTCCTGTCATGAATTTTGATTTGTGGATAGGGAAATCAGATAGTATCTGTAAATAAATATTTTATTTTCTAAAAGGAAAAGCAAAGCTGCAGTTTTATAAATTATATACAGTATAATTTATTCAAAGTTATTCCTTCTTATTAAATTTTAATGAAAAATAATGAATCCTTGGTAGGTATTTTTTCCTGTAGGATCACTTCTTAACTGTTAGAATTCTTTGAGTATTTGAGCTTGTAGCCTTAGAAAAATAGCTGGGTAACTTTATCCAAGGCCTGAAAACAGCTTTGTCATAGCTATTAGTTTGGGTGTTGTCCCACTCCACCACATGCTTTATCTGGATCTATTGTATGGATTTACTTGTTCATTTCCTCACAATTCTGCCAGTATGCTAAATAATTCACACAAAAGCAAATGCCCAAATACCCCAATATAACTTACAGTAACCTAATAACAAAGATATGTACATGAATTCACATTATTTGCTTCATGTTCCTTAAGGCATTCCCATGGGATTTGTTGTACATAGTTTACATCCTCAGCAATTTTGTTAACAAGAAAGATGTCTCACTGAATTTGGAACCTGACACTAGGCATCATAAGATTTCAACTGTCCAACAGTCTACTGTCTTCTCCTTCTAGTTTGATATTTCCTCTCTCATCTGCACAAAATTTCAAATTTCACAGAATTTTCAGAATTTCACAAAAAACGCTGGTTAGCACAATTTAAGCATGTCGGTTTCTTGTAGCCAAGAATACATGGCATGCCAGTTAGTACCACATCCAGATGTCTTGGAGTTCTTAGCCCAGATGAACATGCTTATAGCCAGGCAGACCATGACCCAGCTTTCAGTACTTATATGAAAAAGGCTCAAAATCAGTTTTCCAAAATTAAAACCAGAAAGTTTGTACCCTTTTGTCACAATGGTCCAGATTTCTGGAATCTGTGACCAAAAGCAAAATTAAGCAGCTGTAGAAAATATTTTTTCATCTGAATAAATGGAGATTCTTTACATATGAATGTGTAAAGAGTATATCAGAATGTTACATTGAATTCATATGTGTTTTCTTTATTACAATGAGGTGATCTGTTTTTCAGGGAATCCTTAGCTCATCTAGAAGCCTCATCATTCCAGAATCAAACTTCTTCACATTAATTTATTCAAAACATACTCAGTTCCATCACAGATCTACTGTCATGCTCTTGATGGGTCAGATTTTCCATTCACAGACAGTGAAATGTAACACATAGCAGGTACTGGTGTTTTTCAGAATATAGCCTTCACAGTAGATCAGATGTAATATTATAATTGTTATCATTTTTGACCATGGCAGAACTAACTTAACTCTCAGGTTCTGCCATGTATTTCAAACTAATATAAGGTAGTTCATGATAATTCATCAGAACTCTTTACCACAGGACTATCAAAGGTCTTTCATTGCAAATAACTTTGAACCCCCAAAATATGTTAGCTATCTTGGAAAGTTAATCCAAACTTGTTTTGGAATCTTAGCTGTAAATCTTGTATAGAAGATTTAATTTTTTGTATGCAAAGTATTATTTGTCCAAACAAGTAAAGTTAATTTGTTACACCATAATAGCTCAAAGTATTTTTTTTCATATTTAATTTATGTTTTTTTAGCAACATCTATCACACTTTTGAATTAATATAATAATCCTAAAACACATTACCAGAATTCTGCTACTGGAACATATAAAAGAAACATTATTGTCCAAATATTCTCTAAAAGCTCTTGGCAAACTGTTTTCAATATACAGTGCTTAAAAAAAAAGAAAAAGGAAATAAAGTTTCTGCAGTTGGCCATAAAAGAAATTATATTTGGTTTGTTTCAATTTCCAACAAGGTTCTCATCATGAAAGGGACACATCTGTACCCAGCACTCCTAACTGGATTTAATAAAAATATGTGTAAAATGTTAGGCTGTTGTTTAGCCATTTAAGGCTGTTTACCCACATTGATGTTATAAGGCTTGGAACTATCTAAAATTATATTGTTTCTCAACATGATGTGTACCTTTGGATAAGCCTTCTCATATCCCACATAGCAGGGTGTGAAAACTTAAATCAACTCCTGCAAATACCAAATAGATTCTCTGCATTCCTCCTCAATTGAAAAGTCCTATTTAATCATATGAACTAGTTATTCTACGTTCATCAGCTATGTTATCTGGGTTTGGAAAGTTTTAGCCTTTCACCTTGAAATAACCCTGTTTTTCTCTTGAATTCTTTTTCTATAACTGAAAGGGAAAAAAAACCTCCCATATATTTCCAAGTGGTTGACTTAAAAGTTTCTCAGATTCATTCTGCACCTTGGGATTTTCAAATAACAACACACTTCTTGTTGTAGGTGTTTGTTATATTTTTCAAAGTTGCTATGTTCAAATTGTGAGTTGGTATGTTCCTGTTCCTCCCCCCAGGTCTAATGTATTGTTTTTTCCCAGTTGTTATCCCTCCCATATCCTATCCATCAAAGTGAACCCCTCCCTTCCTTCCCAAAAGTTCCTTGTCTGCCACCCCAACCCTGCCCCTACGCCCCCGCCCATCACTGTAAGTGCCAAACTCTCTTCCAGATCCTTCCATGATAATAATTTGTCCCTCTAGGTCCTACCGCTTATCCTACTGGTATCTTGCTCCCCCCCTCTGTGTATCCTATTGGTTCTGGATTTGTAATCCCCTCCCTTTGCTCCTCCCCTCAGGGTTCCCTACTGGCCCCTTGTGAGTACCCTCCCCTGGAGGCCAGGCTGTATTTAACCCCTTGCACAGTAGTACAGGGCTGTCTTGGACCTCGCTGTCTGTGGTGTGGATCCCTCGTTTACACTACCCTAAATAAACCATTACTGGGAACTTCAGTCTCCTCTGCTTTCTTGCTTCTGCCTGTGATGCCATCCACTACAGAGCTTGGGGCTGCCTAAGTCTCTGGAGGTTTCAGTATGGGACAAGCCTTATTCCCCACTCTTGGAATTTGCGTGTGGCAGAGTGAGAGCAAACACTGTAGAGCTAGCCAGAGCTCCGGTGCAATGCAGGGTCAGCTTCTTTCAAATTGTTTACACGTGGCTTGTGCAAACATCACGAGTTAAAATCAATGTAATTTATTAAAAAATATTCCAATAATTTCCACTGATACATCTCAGGAATCTATATGATAGGACAATTAGAATCATTTATTCTCATTTGATGCTCACCTATGAGCAGTTTGAAATTCCTGATTTTCTATTTAAAACAGGGTGGTGACTAGAGAAAACACAGGGGTGTACTTTCACAACCTCTAATACTCCTTGGTTGTTTTACTAATGCCAGTCAATGGTGGCTGCCTTTCAAAATGAAATTCAACAGGATCATTTACAAACTGCTATAGTCCCATTTTCTTTTTTTAAAGCTAAGTGCAAAGAATGTAATTAAGATATGATCCATATAATAATTAAATCAACCTTAAAAGTAAGTTACTGAAATTGATCAAGTCTCCTCAGGTCTTGGAATTCAATGTTAATTTGGTAAAGAGTATTTAGCAGGAATTTTCTAGAGAAGGGTCATGTCAGCATTTTCTTGAATTGTGAATATGCTTCTTTGAAATAGTATTCAAAGGAGAAGCACCAATTCTATATTACAAAGACAATGAACTAGTTATTCCCATGTCTCGGTTTTGGAAGACAGGTGTCTGCTAGGGAGGGCAGGAGACTCCCCGGAATGAAAATGTAGACCCCCTCCCTCCCAATTATTATACTTCAGAAATCAAGGGCTTTCAGGCAGAGATCTGGGGATAGGAATAACAGTTCTTTACTAGTATTTATAACAAGACAAACAATAACTACAACATTAGGAAGAAAATAGAACCAGGGACCCCGTGACAGCCTTTTTGTCTGAGATGGGAGAGGATGGGGGAGAGGCTTTAAGTCCAATTGGTCTTTACATTCTCTGAGGAAATATCTGGAGTGTGGTTGTCTTGTCTGAGAGAACACAATGCTTTTAGACATATTTTTTTCTCCCTTCTTATTCTCAAGAAGATATTACAGCATTGGAGAGTATGGCTACATGGACTTTTCCTTTTAAAACAGGAATCAATTGTCCTGCAGCAACCTCATGTTATAATAAGGTTTTATTTACATGTGATTATAAAAAATATTGGATGTTTGAAGATGTAGTAAATTTTTATGTGTTGCCAGAATTTAACAAGTTGCACCTTGCTATGGCAAAAAAACACTTAGGATATATTTTAATGATATGCAGGAGGACTATTTATGAAATAGAAAGGAGCAAGGTATTTATTTGCTCTCTGTAGGCTTCATCTATTCTTATTAATTTGAAGTTAAAAAAAAAAAAAATGACAGTAAAAATTTGGCAAAGATTGCGTATTCAGATTCCTGTAGGAAAGCAGGGAGGTGAGGAATGTTTTTCTTCCAGAAAAAGAGATGTTTACAAGTGGAGTGAAGTAGAATAGTATTGTCCTTGTTATAAATTTTTATTATGATATTGGCTCTCGCAGATGAATATTACATATTAAATACTTTTTAGCTATGTATGTACCATTTTCTTGCTAACAAGTTTTAAGTTTAAAAAGAATTTCCTAGGTACAAGGCGAGGAAACCCCAGAGGGCAAGGACACTGGGGCCCAGGCTGTTATCAGGAGAACATATGAAGCCCAGCTACCCTCAGGACAAGGATGAGG
>NC_031799.1:65208220-65217025 GCF_001522545.3 Parus major | reverse complement strand
TAGAGCTCCGGCCGTGTTTGCGTCACTGCTGACGTCACTTTGACTGGCAGCTGTGGCTCAAAGCCCACCCCTGGCAGGCGGGGCGCAGGGGCCGCCGTGCCCATGGAGGTCCCGAGCTGCTCTGGCTCAGACCGAACCCTCCCGCACCCTCCCGGGGAGGACAGGGCTGTCCCCTCCACCCCCCTAGGGCCGGAAAGGGACTCGGCTGCTGGCACGCAGGCGGCCGAGGAGGTTTCCCCTCCCTCTTCTGCCTTTAACAGCGCACTGTGCGCTGGAACAGCTCCAAAAGAGCTCAGACACTCTTGCAAAAGTTCTAAGCCCCCTTTTTGCAGATTCTGCTCGCGTTTTGGAATCGCCTCCTCGTCTCTGTATAGTTGTTTTTCTGGGCTTTCAAGAAGAGTAGACATTCCCTTTGCTAGAAGGGCATTCAGGGAGGCTCTCACAGTCTCAGCAGACTGCAAGAATTCTAAGAATTCCACAGCTGACTGAGACAAGCCCGTCTGTTCTTTATCTGAACCTGTATTCTCTATTCCTTTCCCATCTCTTGCTTTTGCAGTGTTCATAAAAGACTTCGCATCTTGTATGGCTTTTACTGCTGTTATTTCCTCCTTTGGAAGGATTTCAAACACTTTGGGTGTTATCTCGTGAGCCACAGGTGTCCCGATCCCCATGGAATCACTGAGGGCAGAGGCCGACCCAGCCTTTTCCGGCATATTCACCAGGGTCTCCCTTCCTGTATCTGGACCCATCGTGTCCCTTGCCTGGGTTTCAGATTCCCATTTACTGAGAATTATGTCATAAATTACTTTAGAAGCCGTTAGCAATTTAGCCGCTGCCTGGCCTTTACGAGTGGCCTTTTGATATATTGTGTGGTTTATGTTATCCCACAGGCTTGGGGTAAAAATTTTCTGTGAATCCACGTTAGGGAATTCTGCCCGTATCCAGGGTAGAAGGCTTCTAAGCTCGTCCATGGATACAGGGATCGAGTGCTCCTTTACCATAGCTTCTAAAATAGCCAAAACCTCCCTCTCCACTCTGGACATACTGTTTCCCATATTTTTGCTCCCTTTTGACGGCTTACCTGACCTCAGGGTCAGCTTCCTCTCAGCTCCTCTTATCAGTGCTCTGTTCCACAGCTCACAGACGTCTGGCTTGGCTTGTCCGCTCTCACCAGCACCAGGATTACTGAGATCTTCTTTTTCCCCTTTCCAGGGAGTTTTCCAGCTTTCTGCTGTCTTCTCTTTTTTCCAGCTTTCCGCTGTCTTCTCTTTTTTTTTTTTTTCTTCTCAACAGGAGCCTTCAGTTCAAAGTGCCCCACGTTGGGCGCCATTTGTCCCTTTATGGACTTTTGATTTGGGTTCTTTTCCCTTTGAACTGAAGATTGATGAGACGGGAGGCGAGTATTTTCTCTCGTTCGTTCTCAGTTGTTTATTTTTTCTTATCAGCATTACAAGGTACAAGGAGCTATGTGCACTATGATAGTAAAGGGGTAAAATGGCTAACAAAGATCTTCTTCAAGGTCTTTTATATGTCCATTTACCCAATTAACAGGTGCCAACTAAGTTATTTTTCTTAGTGATCCAATGACCCAACACCTGTGTGCTGCACTGCGGCATTTTCTACCCAATCACCTACTACTACCCAAAAACCTCTAGGAAAGAACATGAAGAAGAAAGAAGAAGGACAAGAGACAACACCCTAAATCCTCCATCTTGTCCCCTGCTCTCTAAACTACCTTAAACTCTAAACCTCAACCCATTCACCCAGTGATTCAAGAAACTTTCTAATCTACACATTTACACTTTTCTTATTTAACTTTAGCATTTGTTCTCATGTATCACCATGAAAACATGCCCATGAATTTCATATTATATGAAATTCAGTGTTTCTTTGAATTCTAAAACTAAGTATTAAAAACAAGGGCACACAATCTGTTTCTCAGACTCCAACAGTCATCTTCTCTGTATTGTTTTGATCTCATATCACATTGAGGCTAAACATGAAATCATGGACTCACTAAGGTTGGAAAGGAAAGGTTATCGAGTTCAGCCACTAACCCAGCACTGCCAAGCCCATCCACTGAATCACGTGCCTGAGTGCCACATCTACATATTTTTAAAATATTTTAGGGGATAGTAACACTACCACTGCCCTGGGCAGCCTGTGCCAGAGCTTGACAATCCTTTGGGGGAAGAAATTTCTCCTCGTAGCCAACCTAAATGTACCCTGGCACAACTTGTGTCCATTTTCTCTTCTCCTATTTCTTGTTACTTTGGACAAGAAGTGAACACCCACCTAATTACAGCATTCTGTCAGGGAGTTGTGCAGAGCCACAAGGTCCCCCTGAGCCTCCTTTTCTTCAGGCTCAGTCCCTTTCCCAGCTGCCTCACCCACTCCTGGTGCTCCAGACCTTTCCCCAGCTCCATTCCCCTCCCTGGACATGCTCCAGCACCACAATATCCTTCTTGCCCTGAAGGGCCCAGAGCTGCCCCCAGGATTCAAGGTGTGGCCTCAGCAGTGCCAGCACAGGGATGCTGCCCTGCTCCTGCTGCCACACCATGGCTGGGACAGCCCAGGCACCATCGGCCTTCTTGGTCACCTGGGCACCCCTGGGCTCATGTCCAGCTGCTGTCACCAGCACCCCCAGGGCCATTTCCATCTTTCCAGCCACTTTTCCCCCAGCCTGGAGCTGCAGGTGGTTGTTGTGACCCAAGGGCAGGACCCAGCACTTCCCCTGGTTGTACCTCACCCCCGTGGACTCATCCCATGGATCCAACCCATCCGGATGCCTCTGCAGAGCCCTCCTGCCCTCCAACAGAGACACACCCCCATCCTGTGGGAATTTAATTAGATGGGAAATATAATACCTGGGACCAGGTTCCTGGGATAGAGGGAATAAACCTGAAGCCTTGCGGGGCAGGGGGATGTTGATGGAGTCATCCCACCTTAGAGTTATAAGATCATAGCCCTGGTCTGTGTTTGTGATTGGACTTTTGCCCTCAGATATCCCTTTACATTTTGAAGCTCACAACACCTCTGGGTCTTTGGAAAGAGCTTCTCAGACCATGCAGCTTCTGTATGAACATTAAAATCTATCTTGGTCACTCCATCGCACCCATCCCTCCAATCTTCTGTACCAGACCAGTCCCAGATTGCTGCAAGCTGACTGCAACACCACCCAGCCTGGTGCTGTCAGGATCTGAGGCGGCCCTCAATCCCTCATCCAGACCTTGATACCCTCATCCAGACTTTTGATGAAGATGCTGAACATGCCTGGCTCCTGTTCTGATCCCATGGGAACCCTCTGATGCCTAGCCCAGCTGGATGTCCCTCCATTCCCCACCACTCCCCACCCCTGCCCTCAGTGAGTTCTT
Source organism: Parus major (assembly GCF_001522545.3). Classification (NCBI taxonomy): domain Eukaryota; kingdom Metazoa; phylum Chordata; class Aves; order Passeriformes; family Paridae; genus Parus; species Parus major. The sequence goes on along the minus strand of NC_031799.1, from coordinate 65,213,651 downwards.
CAAACAGAGGACAGGGCCCTGTCCTTGAGCAGCAGTTCCTCCAGGAGGTGCTGTGGGAGAAGGTGTTAAAGGCTTTGTAAAGTCCAGGCAGACACATACACAGGCTTTCCCTTACCCACTGAGCAGGTCACCCTGTCACAGGAGGAGATCTGGTTGGTCAGGCAGGACCTGCCTCTCCTAAACACAGGCTGGCTGGGCCTGATGCCCTGGTTGTCCTGTTACTGTTGCTGATGCCACTCAAGGTGATCTGCTCCATGGCCTCCCTGGCACTGAGCTCAGGTGACAGGCCTGTAATTCCCTGGATCCTTTTTCCAGTCCCACTTGTAGACTTGTGTTGTCATAACATTTGCCAACCTCCAGTTAACTGAGACCTTCCTGGTTAACCAGGACTGATGGAAAATGATGGAAAGGTGCTTGGTGAGCTCTTCTACCAGCTCCCCCAGTATCCTTTTGGGGAGCTTGTACTTTTGTACAAGTACTTTGTACTTTTGTATACAAACATTCTTTGCAGAAAAAATCAAACAAACCAGCCAAAACCCCATTTTTTTATGTTTTCAAGGATTTTCAGTCATATCTCAGGTGTTGCAGCAGAAAATTATGGGCAGTTGTAGACTGGAGTCTCAAAATATGGCAGAGGAGAGACTTAACCCTCCAGTCACTTCCATGAAAGTGACTGAAATTCTCTCTTTCAATATTACAGCGGCTGTTTCATGAGTGACAAAAAAAACCCAAAAAAACAAAAACCCAACACTTTTCAAGTTTGTCAAAAAGATTAGTTCTTAGGACACTTCCTAAGCCTTCCAGAAACTGAATGAAGACCACAAATAAAAAAACTGTAGAGTTTGCTAGACTCAAAATAACAAAGAGACAGTTCATTGACATCCCGTTATGTGGACTTTCTAGATGGGTTTTCTCCTTGGTAATGTCTCTTTCCACTGACACTTTTCATGAAGGTTCAACTGTAAGAGACACTTTTTTTCACCAACTGATGCATCATGTACAAGTCCTTAGCAGAGGTTCAAGAGAGAAGTCCTTGTTTAAATATCGGTCTCAGTGATGCTTGCTCTGATGTCTGTCTTTGTGTATCTACTTAATTTTTCCCTCTGCTAAAACCAACTGAAGTAACAAAGAAAGATAAAAAGAGGCTACTAATTGAACCACCAAGTTCAAAATACAACCTATAAGTATGCTCAAAGATCTTAATCAGAACAAAATAAAATCCTGTTGCCTTCAAAGTGAAGCTCCTCCCTGTTAGTCGTATTACTGAAGTTTCTGTTGAGAAAGGAATCTCTGCATTGTAGCTCCAGCTAAGGCAATGTATTAAGAACAATTTCTGATTATAGAAGATATATTATATGAAGCTGAAATCCCTCTGGATTTCTAGCAAATGTGTTTTCATACATACTAAGAGAGAACATCAATATTACAGTAAACTTCACATATATATATTTACATAATGATTTTCATTTACTAAGTAAATAATGAAAATTACTCCTTCCATGATCCAAATGCTGTATTTGTATTTCTTTCAGGAATAAGGAAAGTCACTGTTTAGGGTTTTTCATAGCAATCCATCCTCACAGCCTGTTTTCCTTCTTTTGCTGCATAAATTGTAGGCAACAGTTTCAAAAATTGTTATGTATTAGTTGATATTTTTCTGACATTTTTTCTATTTTTACTGCTATAATCAGAAAATCAAACAGATGGAGAAAATATATTTTGAGACACATCAAATTATAAAAACCAAAACTTTCATGGCTCAGCACAAATTGAATTCACAATAGAAAAGACACCTAATTTCTCTAGGATCTTTCTGAAGCAGTTAGATATTTGGACTTGAAGCAAATCTATCTGTTCACCAGAAAAACAGATTGTAGTCTAAAAGAGAGTTTATCTGGGAAAGGCATAATTCAGAAGCACTTTTCCTCCTTATGGTGAGGTTGTATCACTTAAAAGAGTTGTATTGTCCTGATATTTTTGGTCTCTTTTTGCACCAGCTGACATATGTTGATGTTTCTAATATGGCTTTAGTTTCACTGAAAAAGTTAAAAAAAGATTCCTGTTAATTGCAGCTCTATATGACAATAGGCATCCATCACTGAACTCTAAATTCAACACTGTTTAAAAATCATGAGCTCTAAATTTAAGGAAATTGGGAAAACCATCTGAGTTACTTTATGCACATCTGAGTTGCACTTGCTTAGCTTCTTTTATTAACGACACAGAAACTTCACATTTTTGTTATTTAAAATTAAAGAAGCAATAATCCCAGAAGCTGTGGCTTTAGACAATTATTATCAGGCTCACAATACACTCATGAGAAGTGACAGCACTGAAACTGTTAGTGTGGTGCTCCAAACACAAAAGGGCTGGGAAGCACAGAGCTTCAAAGGCAGGCAGTGATGAAACAGGGTGTTGCATTTTCAGAGATGTTAAAAAACAAAGCAACAAAACAAATTCTGGCCAGCTTTCTTCTATAATGCTTTCTATTACAGAAGAATTTGCTCAATTAAATACCTCATGACTAATAAAATTAAAAATAAATGTTAAACAACAACAACAGCAACAAAAAGCCAGTAACATTAACAGCATGAATTCAGGGAGGTCTTTAATGATGCTACTTAGTGGGCAAAAATATTCCAATACCTCTGCAATAGGCAGTTTTGAAATTCTGGAAAAAAATTAAAAGCTTTGTGGCACTCATAAACTGAAAACCAGAAACACATATCACATGCAGCAGAAAGGGGTGGCTTTTGAACTGGAGTCAGGTTGAAAAAACATTTCAAAGAGGCAAAAGGAGCCCTTTCCTACTGAGATTAAGAACACAGAAACTAAATCTCAACCCTGATCTCACTGTCACAAGTCATCAGCAAGTTTTCTATTTCAGTGAAACATTTCCATTCTTTTGCTAGTTTTCATGGCTTTGCTGCCCTTTGTGACTGTGGCCTTTAAAGCTTCATGATAAAAGTTTTAATCAGAAAGTTCTGTGAAACCAGCTCCATGGCACACAAAGTACTTACTTTTCAAATGAACTGTTTGAAGTAAGTGATTTTAATAAAGCATTTATTAAAGGTTAATTGCTAGCTGATAAAAGTACTTGCTTTGGTCAGTGGGAAGGAAATATGATCGTAGTCAATCTACTCTTATCTAGGAATTAAGAATGGAATATAACCATGAAGTCCTTTTAATATGTTTATTTTTATTTTTTTTTAATTTTAATGAAAGCACTTGGAAATAAAAGGATAATGTTTAATTGTCTCGACAGCCCTGACAACAATGCTCACTGATATTATATCATTATGACCTTAATGCAGACATAGCACAGAACACGCCCAGTCAAAAACCTCACTAAAGTTGAAAAAAGTCTAAAAAACTACAACCCCTTTATTCTCTCTGATATGTGTAAAAGACCACAATTTGTCAAAAGTAAAATACTATTCCCATATTAATTTTTTCTCCCAGTGCCAGAAGGGACACATATTGAGAGACCGCCAGCTATTCACCAGTCTTCACAGAAGTAATTGTGAACGCCGTTTATTTCTATCTTTAGCACACCTTTTATAGGGTTCTACAGGGTCTGCGGGCAGAGCAAGCTACTATTGGCTAGTACACCTAAGTTTACTTTCTTATCCTTGTACACAGGAACATTGTTTTACTTTCTACATGCAAGTTTCAAGGATTCTAGCCTTTAATATTGCGACTTATCCCAGAGGCTGGTTTGTGCATACAGGCCTTTACTCATATATAAAATACAGCAACAATTCCCCCTTTCTCTTTTTGCACAAACCAGGCTTTGGCTAAGATAACACACAAGTTAGACTGTCATCTCAATTAACATTATAAGTAAGGTCCGTCCCCCTTCTAGCACAAGAGACCTCAACCATCCAGTGATGCCCCAGCTGGAGAACCGACTTCCAGTGGGGTCACTATCTTCTTCCAGGGCATGTAACCCATCCTGCAGCTGCTGTAGTTGCTTATGGATGGAAGCTGAATGATCAGCAAGATTCAAGCAGCACATGCCTTCAAACTCCTCACAACCATGTCTTTGTGCTAAGAGCAAAAAGTCAACTGCACCTTGATTTTATAATACTGCATGATGTACGCTACTCACATCGGCTGAAAGCTCAGTTAACATTGTGGATGTTAAGCTCAATCCTTCCTTAGTCTAACAAGCGAGCCTTTTTAGAGTTGTTAGGCCTTAATTCATTCAGGCTTCACTTTGACTGATGTTCTTCATTTTGCTAGCTACATTCAGCAATTCATGTAAGCTTGGGTGGAACAAAGTTAGTTTCTCAAGATAACAGGGTCTTCTGTGGACTAGCAGGAATCTAATTCCATGCTCTATCTCCACAGATTAGGAATATGGAACTAGGTAATCACTTTGGTAATTGTCCTGTGAGATTGCACCATGAATAAAGGCTTTGCTTTCAATGGTAGTAACGAAATCAGCCATAGGGCTGACTGCAGCTCAGTGCTACATTACTTTGTTAGAATGACTTTTTGTCGGGGGTTCAAACATTATCCATCCACCTGAGGTGTTGGTGGAACTTAACAAATCTAATTCTTCTGAGAGTTGTAACATGAGAACTTTGGTAATTTTTGCTTGCCAACAGGCTTCAAGTTGTCTTAATGTGAAGCCAACAATGCGACTGCACTCTTGCAACATTGCCAATTGATTCAGTTGAGTCTCATTACTAACTAAACCTTTAAATGCTTGAGGATCCCATTCAGGGACTCCTATGAGACAGGTGCGAAAGGTTCTCCAGGGGTGGCTAGGCTTAGACACATTGACCTTTGGCCAGTTCAATGTGCCAGAGTGACCCATATGTTCTGTCACTTTTGGATGTTAGTTAGCAGACAGTTGATCATGACTATAAACATCACAATTACCATAAGCAGTTTGTTCCGTGTAAATGACATCATATTTGCAAACTTACAGCTAAAACTTCAGTTGTTAAATGAACTTTCAAAGATGCTTACACTAGCTCTTGAAGGGGGAATACTTATACTTTATCCTAACATAACAGTTACTACACAGGCTAAACTCTTTATCTTAAACTATTATCTAACTACTTTTAACACAGGTGCTCTGGTATGTATGTAGTCTAAGCGTGAAAGCAATTTGCTGAAAGGGTAAACACACAACTACAATTTGCTTTATATACAGTTAGATGGAGTCTCTACACTTCTTAGATATTCTACAGAATTTCTCTAACACAATTCAGTCCTGGAACGTTCACTGCTCCTGTGATGTCAGCTGGCAGTTGATCGGAGACTGAGGGCTTTGATGTTCAAGTTGTTCTTCAGATCCTTCTAAATCTTAAAACAAAGGAAACCTGAAAAATTGGTAGAGACACAACATCATAATAACAACATAAAATTTCTGTTGGTAAACTGTCTGTGTAGTATTCAGACACAACTGTGTCCTGAC
>NC_031799.1:65183910-65206100 GCF_001522545.3 Parus major | reverse complement strand
CCCTGCTGCTGCTGCAGCTCTGCTGTTATCTTCCTTCACATTCTCTACATACTCTCGCAGTGAGGAAAAACGGAGAGAAAGGAAAAAAAAAAGCCTCACAAAATTAACTTTAACAAATGCAGTTTTTTCTCTCAATCTCTGTTGTTGTTCGCTGATAGAGGAAAAAAGGGCACGATTTTACAGAAGCAGGCGATGTTACACAAAAAGTCTCTCACGGCCAGGTGCTAAGAGCGGCGATCATTGCAGCTTATCAGCGAGGCCTTGGAACTTTTCTTGCGCTGCTTCTACCCCTGGGGGTGCCTTTGTTCTCTGCACCCACCTCGTTCCCCATGTCCCCCTGGATCAGGTGGAAACCAATCTAAATTTGGCTTCTTTTCTTCCAGGGTGGTAAAGATGGAACTTAAATAAGATTGTAGTTTTAAAAGTGACTCCAAAAATGAAGCAAATATTTCTGGATGTATCACATCCTGCCATAACTGAACAGATTCTGTTTGTTGTTTCAGCGTTCACTGTGGAATTTCTTTCTCATTATTTTCTTCTCTTTGACTCTCCCTGCCTCTCTCCATGGGCAGCATAGATAGGAGATAGCTTGCCCAGCAGTGGGAGGTAAAGGCATCTGCCGCTGTGACGCAGGTAGAATTACGGGGCTCACAGCCTCAGCATATCTCGCTTTTCTGTCTTTTAAGGTATTAATTACAATCTACCAAGTTCGACTGAAATATACAGTGTCCTTGCTCTTTTCCCTAATTGCCGTTTCCCATATCAGAGCCGATATATCAGTCCATTCTTTCACTGCAAAAAGCAGTGTGGGCACTGCAAATTCCCATGAGAATTAGCCCATATAATGAGCATATCCAGGTCCTTTTCCCGGGCTGCTCCGCCTCGTTTAACGAGGATGCAGAGAAGCAGTTTATCTGCCGCTGCAAATTCCACATCCATGCTAACGGCTCGGCGGCAGGGGGGAAGGTTGCGAGCCTTCTACAGCGCCCCTGCCTTCGGACTCCCCCAGTGACTCACCCCCGTTGATTCGCGAGCTGCCTATCCGGTACCGATCCGAGGCAGCCTCTATCTGCGCTCAGATCCACTCCACCAACCTCGGTCCAAGGCTTCGTCCCACCGTGCGTGGACCCACTGAAACCCCCCTGCCTGCAGGGTGTCCCGTTCAGAGTGCCAAATATTGAGAGACCGCCAGCTATTCACCAGTCTTCACAGAAGTAATTGTGAATGCCGTTTATTTCTATCTTTAGCACACCTTTTATAGGGTTCTACAGGGTCTGAGGGCAGAGCAAGCTACTATTGGCTAGTACACCTAAGTTTACGTTCTTATCCTTGTACAGAGGAACATTGTTTTACTTTCTACATGCAAGTTTCAAGGATTCTAGCCTTTAATATTGCGACTTATCCCAGAGGCTGGTTTGTGCATACAGGCCTTCATTAATATATAAAATACAGCAACAGACACAAATGTTTACATTTTCATAATGAAATTAATAAGTATGTGTTGGGGTCAGAGAGGCAAGATATATATCTTTATCTGTAATGCCTAACTCTGACACCCAAGAAAGCATTGAGTTTCACATAGCACCATGGAGACAACTGTTAGAGTTAAGTAGAAAAGACTGAAAATGTGTGTGTATTAGAAGGTTTCTTGAGTCACTGAGTGAATAGGTTAAAGTTTAGAGTTTAAGGTAGCTTAGAGAGCAGAAGACAAGATAGAAGATTTAGAGTGCTGTCTCTTGTCCTTCTTCTTTCTTCTTCATGTTCTTCTCCTAAGGGTTTTTGGGTGGTAGTAAGTGATTAGATAAAGAATGCTGTAGTGCAGCACACAAGTGTTGGGTCATTGGATCACTAAGAAAAATAACTTAGTTGGCATCTGTTAATTGAGTAAATGGACATATAAAAGACCTTGAAGAAGATCTTTGTTAGCCATTTTACCCCTTTTCTAACATAGTGCACATAGCTCGTTGTACCTTGTAATGCTGGTAAGAAAAGAATAACAACTGAGACTGAACAAGAGAAAACTGCCTCCCTCTCAACAGTCTTCAGTTCACAGAGAAAAAGAACCTAACCCAAAAGTGCTTAATGGGACAACTATGAATAATTTATTCTTGTGACTTTGTCACTAGGAAGTATTAATTTCACAGTTCCTATATAATGTGCATCCTGAAATGCCTGTGCAGCTACAAGACAGCTAGAAGACAGATTCTAACTCTCAGAAATAGTGTCAGAGTTTTCTTCTCTTGTTCCCCTAGTACCTTATTTTCTGCAGAAAATGCTTCCTAGTAAATAGGATAAAATTAAAAGAAGAAAAAAAAAAAAGCTGTCCTCAGTATCCCAAAAACTCATATTACTTTGTATTTTTGTACCCTTCCCTTCTCTTTCTCAGTCTTTCCTTTAATTCAGATGAGAATAACTTGCTCTTTTATGACAGGCTCAAGCACAGACTCCAAGGTGGGTTGCTACTGCAGCCAAGTGACTCTGTATTCATAGGAAACAACTCTAAATTCTCTTGTATGACGAATTTGCCGCTCAAATTAGAAATCTAATTGCCTCTTTCAATTAGAAATCTTCTATGTGTCTTATAAGCTGGAAGGCAACTAAATGATCCTAAACTTCTTCAGTGGAGCTGAGCACTCATTCTTCACCATTTGCAAGTTCTTGAAAGATTCATTCACTGCAGGGAAAGGAGGAAGAATTAGATTAGTGTCCTCCTTGCTGGGAAGATGAAGCAGCATAAGTAGTTCACCATTCATATAGTTTAATGTTGAATGAAAATCTGGCAAGATTTATGTTCTCTTGCAAAATGTGATTGCTCTAACAAAGCAAATAAGGTTGGAAAAGTGGTGCAAGTACCAGTCATCCTGCATGGCACCACAGGGTGGCATTCTCTATGTGATTAACCAAAGAGACACAACAGTCACACAGCCAAATATGAGCTCAGACTTGCAACAAGGAGTTGTTTTGTGTCAGGGGTTGGGGTCTTGGTGGAAGAAAAGCACTGAAATATTCCTGTAGAAGCCTTCAGCTTGGAGATATTGCACCGAAACTTCTGAGGGATGCAGAGCTCTCCTGAAGAGGATTGTTACTTGCCAAGAGCATGTTTCGGGCTTTTGAAAGAGCTGGTGCATCACCAGCTGCCCCAACAGTTCCTTTTAGTTTCTGAAGAAACTAAGAACTATTGTTCAGATCCTCCAGTAGGATTATCAATGGGATCTTCACATGTACTTGAAAGGTTTCGTTCTTTTGTTCTACCAATAAAGATGGTAAAATTAGCCCTATAATGGGATTATATGTAGAGTGTGGATAGCTGAAATCAGTTGGTCCTCCTGGGACTGCTCAATGTTTACACTCAAGACTGAAACTTTAAAAAGTATTGAACCTACATGAACTTGTATTAACATCTTTCTGAAAAGCAAGCCCTGTGAAAGCTTCTTGTTTTTTGGAATTTTTACAACAAGACACTTTAAGTTGTTAGACTCTTCTGAAAGTCTTACCCTTGTGCTAAATAAAGCAAATCATAATGAGATACCTGGAAATTTTAAGAGGGCAAAAAGGAAAAAGAGACAAAGGTCTGTATCACTGTAATTTTCTCTATTACATATAATGGCCACTTATAAGAAGAAAAATTCAACACTCCACACAAAAAGGTGGGACATACAAGAGAACTCTTCTTGTATTTTGATTAATATTAAATTCCTTCTTCTTTCAAGCAAAGAGGCAGGGGAAAAAAGGGGATCTTTCCAGGGGTCTTACAACCTCCATTTTCATTTATTAAGGTCAACCTTTCACCAGCTAAATAACTTTGTGTATTGCAAACCACAGAATCCACTGGAAGTGCTGACCAAAACTACTCTTGCTATGATTCACATGTTGAGAAAACAGAGGTCACCCATGGCCACCTGCAAGAGAGAACATTAAGCAGCCAATAACTAAAACCCCAGTGTACATTTCCATCTGCGTTCCATTCAACACCCAGTCCTTACCACTTTATTCCGTTTATTGTCACTGTCCTGTAGCAGCTGCTTTTGCCACAAAGCTGCCATTTTGCATCATGTCTTGACCTTCTGTTCCTGCAATTAACAGCCAGTGCCAATTATACTCAGCTGCAGATCATTTTGCTAATGCCCCTTGCAGGGAGCAGGCTAAGACCCCTCTGTCAGTTAGATTTCTCCCACACTCATGCTTTAGCCTACATACAGCTGGGAAAAGAAAAACAAAACCAAAAAGAGTACTTGCTTCTTAGCTGCTAAATGATAACAGATGCATTTCTCAAGAAAAATATTGTATTACCAAAATACCTCACTTGACTTCAAAATTCTCATCTACCAATCCAAATTTCCTAATTTCCAAATTGTCAAGAACAGGGTCCCTCAATAAAAGCTGGAACAGATATTCTGCCTATTAAAAGTATCACAATGCACAAAATCATAAGGACATATAGCTTTTAATTAGAAAAAATATTGAAATAAATAAAGAAATTGATCTGCGTTAAAATTTTCTTCTGAAAGAAATAAAACTGCCAATTCTTTTGAAATAAATTCACTCCCAGCCTCCCATTTAAAAAAACAAACAAAAACCCAACAACAAAAAACAAACACCACAAAACTCTATAATGTATTAATATTTTGACAAGGATGGATAAATGATGAGGGGGAACAGTTCTTGAGAGCAACAGGGTCTTAAATTTGATGATTCTATAAGTAGGACTTCCTGAGAGTTTCATGATCCTTCTTTCTGGTCATATTAAGATTAATATTAAGATTAATGTGTTCTGTTACAGTGTAAGGTTTAAGGTTAGGCCTTTTTCAGTACTAGATCAGGCACGGAGAGTTCAGCCAAAAGCATGGAGAAATTAAATTTAAAATTAAATAGAAATTCACTTCCTTCACCAATTCTACAAAGAAAAGTTTACTGAATCATTAGGATTAGCATCTATTCATAAACCTTGACAATGACATAATTACTTAAATATTTTCTGCATTATATTATTTAAATCAGTTTAAATACTTCTGCTGAACTCTGATGTCATGACGGGTCTTAAAACCAATCTCTTTTTTAAAAGATTTTAGAGATGATCAAGAGCTAACGGTCATGGAGGATTATTGAATGTAAAAGCCTGAAATGTATACTGCTAATATTCCTTAGCCTGTAGTAATAACTTAAACATGCAAAACAAGCCTCAAATTTTGTTAGAAGACCATTCAGTGGTCAGACACCACCACTTTTGAGGGCGGCATACTGTCCTGTCCACAAGTAAAAACATCTAGACAGATTAAATCTGACATCCACAAAACAGATCAGTCTTAACCATGTATTCTATATTCTCGACACCCTAATAAACCAGGAGAACAATTGCTAATCATATTAATCGTAATTGTGAGGGCATACATCTCAGATGCCTTTTCCAACTTAAATGATCCTGTGGTTCTGTAAATATGAGTTTCTTTTCTTCTGGTCTCCCCCACTTCCTGTTAATGTGCTCCAGATTTGTTTTCTTCCCAAAGTACATCTCCTTCTCTCTTCCTCCCTTACTCAAGCCCCTGTGCTCTGCTCTCAACTGACAGATTTGCTGCTGTCTCTTTGGCACAAATAGAAAAAGAATTTTGTTACTGGCACTGCCAGACTCTGCAGCTTTTGGAAGTTTTGTTTCCCAGCCCTTGTTTTCCGTTGTGCCCTCTGGGGACTGAAGGTAGGGCAAGAAAAAGCTGTGCTTGGCTTTGGTCACTGAGTGAGGCTGACTTATTCTTTGTGCACCAAGACACAACCTCCTACCCTATATCAAGAGCGACAAAAAAGTGTGCACTTTTAATGATTCATACAAAGAAGAGGTCCAAGTTTTTTCTTAGAAAATTTAGTTGCACTGATCCTGCTGCAAAGATGAAACCACAGTTTTATTTAATCCATTCTCATTTAGGAGGCTGGAAGGAACTTGGACTAAAGGCAAGAGATGAAAGGAGAGATTTGCTTTTGGATTCTTTCTTGGGTTCTAATTCATCAGGTGGTATTCTTAAACAACTTATCAAAACAAAAAAAAAAAACAAACAAAACAACAACAAACCAAAAAACCAACAACAAATCAAAACCAAAAAACAACAAAAATTCTCACACAAATAAAAGGGAAAAAAAAATCTTCCAAACCCCAAAATCTAAAAATACTTATCTCACAGAGCTCCAAGAATGGAAGGTTGTCCATATTTGCTGCTGTGCCTGAGCTGACACAGAGTTTCCCAAAGAAAGGAGCCTGCTAGAAGCTCCACTGAGGACTGCTCACTAATGTGAATGCACCTGGGGAAGCACCTACACCAGAATTAGATTTGTTTTTTATCAACACAGCTGACAGAGGCCACTTCCCAAAATGAGGAGGTAGGTTGCTATGATGCTTGAATCAGAAATTCCCCCCAACATTGAACTCCAGAGGAAGCACTACTTTGGACATCTCTTTCCTGCTGCCTGCAGATATCACCAGATGGTTTCAAACAGGCATAGCTCTTCCTCTGCACTATTTCTCCCTGTCTCTCGTCCCACTAGCCAGGTCTGGCATGATCTAAATTATCACAATGATTTCTTCTCCTATCTCTCTTCTCCAGGTGGTATGAAGGACACCTGCAGTCCTAGTCCTGTCAGCAAGAAATGGTTAATATCCCACTTACCAGAAACAGAACTTTTTAGCACAAATTTAAGTACTGTGTGTAAGAAATGTCCCTTACTTCTTGCTTACTATTTGTTCTATTTTGAATTGTTTTTGGACTAATTGAAGGAAGACTTCAAAATGCAGCTTTTGCCTGCTTTCAAGAAATGAAAGAAAAGAGGTTGGCTTGTGTTTCTTTTGTCTTTGAAATAACAAAAAGACCTGAGAAGAGCAACAAAAACCCCACCCATACAAACCTACCTATCCTACCATGGCTGAACCCTTCTACCACCACATGAAGCAGCTGGAGTCACCTCCCAAAAATGACTGGAAAACTTCACTGGGATAGTTTAAGCTGAAGAAGGTTGCTGAGCAGGGAATTTGAGATCCCATAAGGCTCACCATATAAGTGCATTGCAGTCCCAAAGCACAGTTGCTGTAGTGTTTTCAGGAGGAAGGAACCTATTGGTGGTTTCAATTGGTAACAGCTTTGCTTAAGATGCTCCTGCAGCACAAGAAGGGCTCCTCTTTTCAGGTTCTTAGCGTAAGTTTTATCTCTGTCTGAAGGCTCCAGTGACCTCATGCCATCAGGGAAATTATAATAGTTCTATATACATATGTTATCAGTGTAATTAAAATAAATCCTCCTTTTGTTCCAGCCATTTATGCTGCATTTAAAAAAGAAAGGAAATATGCAAACTGTAGGATGAACAGCTCCTCCTGCTTTCCTGCCTCTTCTGAGCCAAGCAAGTATAGTATTTTCTATTTTCTTCTGTGTGCAGACCACTGCCCCATTTTGGATGGAAACATCACCATGACATGGTACTATGACATGGGTCCAGCGGGGGTGTGTTAACCCAGTTCATCAGAAGAGTGTGGAGGCCCTCTCCGGATCACATTGAGAGGCTAATGCAGCCAGCCAGCTCTGAAAAGAAAGTTACTAGGCCCCTGGATCAACTCAATAACTGGCATGTATTGCAACCTCGAGCAATTTTTGTCTTTCTTTTTCCAATTATAGAGAGAAATCCTGGTCCCACAATTTTTACCCGACAAAGGTCTTTCCTAAGCAGGAAATAAATGAGAGTTTTTGAAAAACCCTGGTGGTCATGTGACCTCTCATTATTATAATTATTTGCCGTGCTACAGACACTTGGGACTCCTTCCACCAGCAATTGGAAAGCCAGTATTCCCTAGATGTGAGCCATTCAGCCAAGACTTCAACAACACAACACCTCACTTCTCCATTTTTGGAGGTGTTTATGCCCTGAAAGGTATAAAGAGATTTTTAGAAGTTGCAGGGAATGTGTATTCAAATCTAAGATCGGAAGATAGAAGCCCGATTTAAAAATAAATAATAAAATAATCAAACCACAGTGCACAGACAGTCTATAGATGCCACTATGTTCTGAAGCATAGTTCAGAGTAATTATAGAATCTAATTGCTCTGCAAAGCAAAAGTCCTCTGTGCAGCACTACAGGGGGAAGAAAATTAGAGGTGAAAGCTCATTTCTTTAAAATTCAGGCCTAAATGGCATCTGTTACAAGCTCTTAGCCACACATTGGTATTACAACCTGCCCAACTGAGCAGCTTAACTACCCAGCAGGATATAGTTCTGCTTTCCCATCAGGATATAGTTCTGCCTTCCCATCAGCTGAAGAAAGCTCTCCTTCCCCCTGCACACAAGTAGGAATTAGTCTTTAGTAAAGTCACAACATATTTGTCAGTGTTTACTAAGATATTTCTTAAGGTTTCAGTAAAAAATCCTGACTTCTAGATGAAGCAGGGAGTATGCCCACACATCACTTTTAAGAGATCTGCTCCTGGTAGTGGAACACAAACCTCTCCATCCCTGCAATTAATGTGTGGGAGATGCTGGTCTAGGACACATTAAAATTTAATTAACCTGAATTTTCATTCCACTCTCTTCTAGGTGGTCAAATTTACCAAGACACGCTTCCAGTTGAAGGCAACCCAGGAATTGACACAGGACAGGTGTTGTTTTTCAAAGGTATTTGTTTGCTGCTACTGCTGTTTGTGTTCCCATAAATTCATGTGTAGAAAACAGCATTAAGTATTCTCCAATATACTCCTAAATACTCTCCAAATACTCCTAAAAGAGTGTTTGCTCTTCTCATTTCATGCCTACTCATGCAGAGGACCTCCTGCTATGCTGTAATTTCACTAGTCAGATGTAAGTAAACAGCACAGAGAAGTCGTCATGCCAAAATGAAAGATAACCTTTTCTAAAAGTGTATAAGAACAAACAGGGTGAACTCCTCTGCTTCAGAGGATGGCAGATCTTCAGATCTGTCGTGGTTTAAAACCAATAACTAAGAAAATTACTTATTTCTTGCTGTGAGATATGGATTAGAACAAGAGCAGAACAGGCATAAAACTTAAAAGGAATAAACAAAGTTTATTGACAAACTACAATAATAAGAACACCAGAATAAACTTCCAGAAAAAAACCTTTTCATCCCCTATTTACCCACCATTCCCTTGTTCACATGACAACAGAGACAAAAACTTTGGAACTTTGGTGGTCAAAACAGTCCCAATTCTTGCTACAGTCTTTTCACCTGTCTTTGTAGAGAAACAGAAGTTTCTTCCTGTTAATTTATGGAGTTTCTCACACGAAAACTATTTTTGTTATAGTTTTCCATTGCCCTAATGTTAGCAGCCCAGAGCTGCTGTTATCAGAGCCCTCTCCTCCCATTTTCACATAATTCTGAGGTATGGGCCATGAGTCTAGGGATAGCATTTTTAAGGATGAGTATTCAAAGGCAAAAAAAGTCGTCTTCGTCTGTTTCTGTGAGCTTCACTAGATGACAGTTTTCTCATTACCTCTCAAGGCTTCAAATCTCCCAGCACTTCACTATACCATAATTACTCTACTTTTTACTCAAATTTACACTTTGAACACTTTATTCCTCCCTAGATACTTATCATGAATGAAAGGAGTTCTTTTCAGGACTTCATTGTCCATCTCCATAGTTTTAACAGAAAGATATTTCAGCTAAATTAAAGCATCTTCTTAATTCTCTACCTTTTCTGAAGCTTCTTTTCTTTCCTGTCACTGGTAGTTTATAAAGTCTCTTTTCATGTTGATCACTCTCTTTTTTTCTCTCTGGATAAAAAGATTAATCCACAAGTCTCATCTAGGTAATGAAAGAGTTAAAATCTTGCCCAGGCTGTTGTAGGTAGTTCTGTGGCCTCGGCCGATGCAGGAACTGGAGCCGTCTGCGATGGAGAGCTCCTCATGGCTGCTCTGGAGAGTGTAGTCACCGTGCCCAGCCCACTGCAGGTCCAGAGCCTCTCTCCTTCTTCACTCAGCAGTTTCTAGTGAATTTAGTTACAGCAAAAAACCTGCAGCCGAGCCAGAAACCGGCTCGGCCAGGCCCAGCCCGAGCCCAGGGAAAACCTTCCGCAGGTCCCTCATCTCCCAGCCGGGAGACGCGGCAGGCCCGGCCCTGTCCCCACCCGGCCGCATGGCCTGGGCAGGGAACAGGAGGCCTGGAGCTCCACCACCCTTCACAGCCAACAAAGAGAGCCAAGAGAGCTCTGGTTTTACACTTTAAGGTAGGGTTCACAAGTTGATCCCACTTTTCAATGGCCTAAACTACTGTCAGTTCTCAGCAATGACCGATAATTGGTCAGGAGAAAAGACTCCAGGCAGTTCCCAGCAACTTCAACTTCCTTAAAGGTAAAGTAACTCCATGACAAGATCATACCAACTTCTATGTATGACAATGATGGATGGTGCTTGTTGCAGTTGACAGATTCATTACACTTCAGGTAATCTCCCTTCCTGCACACTGGTGTTTTTTAACTCCTCTGGGAAACACCTGTCAAATTGTGCTGACAGGTACAGAGTCAAAAGCCCAAAGGGGATAGGATTTACCATAGTTGTTCAGCATATAAACAGCTCCTTATTTTTAAGGATGCATTGCAGTTGAGCTTCTTATTTATTAGGGTTGTAATAAAGTCTCTCCAGAAAGTTGATTTAGTACTGCGTTCACTTATTTCTTAATTAAGCTAAAATACTTATTTTCTCAGGATAGAGGATTGTCAAGTGACCTCAGCAATAACCTGGGACTGCAAACCTGAATTCAGACCCCAAGCCATAATGACCTCAACTAAACTGCTGGGCCCGAGTTCACCATTTATGAGAATGGAGTTTTCTACCTGCACAGGAGATGTCTGATGACAAACATTAAGAAATGCAACTCACTCATGTGCTAGAATATTAGAGATATATAAATGCTGCTATGTGTCTAACTGCATTAAAAGAGGTTCTGGACACACCTCAGCTTTTGGGATGTCCTGAGCAGACTTTGAAAATGAGAAAGATGTTCAACATTTTTTGGTGCTGAATACCTAATTCAAGGCATTCAATGTTTTCAACACAGTCCTTTTAACCTGGGATCAATTTTTTGGTGCTGAAAAATGTTCTGACTGTAAGATAATTTCACTAATGTTATCAAAGCACATGAATGTCCAGATTCCACTAACACTGGAGAGTCCTAATTTCAAAACATTTCAGGTCTTTCATAAAGTTTTTCTCAACATAAAAGCATCACAACATAGCTGCGGATGCTAAATACAAAAAGCAAGCAGGGAACAGAGCCTGTGTGAAACTAAGTCACACAGGCCTCTCCCTCTAGCCTGAGAAAGCATAAGAAAGGATCCAAACAGTCCTTGGTAAAGGACAACAATCTGCAGGTGTTGTTTAGGAAACAGTCAAGGGGTTGTGTTCCACTTAACCAATGATGGTGGATGTGTTGCTTTAATGACCAGTGGGAGTTTTACCTCTCAGACCTTCTTGAACAGGTGTATAAAAGAAGATCAAGAATAATAAACTTTGCTCTCTTGGACAACACAGCTAAGAGAGTCAGTGTCGTGCTTATCACCATTCCTAATACAGTGCGACACCCTCCTACTCCTATTCTTAATATAGTGCAACACATAGCAAGAAAAAACTCCCTTGATCTTTTGTACCACTAGAATTGGAGGGGACCTCCAGTCAAAACCTGAGCAGTTATCTCAGGACTGATTCCTCTGATATGTTTCACTTTTTCTCATGCACTGGACACAAAGCTTAGAGACCTAACCTGGTTGAGAAATCTGCTCAATTAGACCTTGTGATTAGGTGAATTAGGTGAACTTGAGTTTCTTTTGAGCCCTCTAACCTGGAAGTAGTTTGGAACAGTGGCTGCTTTGTACTTTGTTCTTCTTTGAACAAGAGAAGGCTCCAAGCTCCTGTGAAATTCCACTGCTGTCTTTCTTCCAGAGTAAAGGTATCTTAGGATACCTGAGTCTCAACCAAATGTCTTATTCTTCTGTCATTTTTTGATTGCAGCTCCTCACAACTTTAAAATTTTAATTATGTAAATGTTATCAGGATTTTCACTCATATTAATAATCCACAAAAAAGACAAGACTCAAAATTATACTGGTTGAGCACAAACATGTGCAGAAGATTATGCCATCTAGCCTGAGGAATAGTTCTGGGAAGATCTCAGTGGGATTTCTTAGGTTTGTGTTTGATGGGCTTTTTCCCTCATTTAAATTTATATTATCTGACACATGCCCTGGCCCATTACTTTACTCTCTAGAGACTACTCTGGTACAGAACTTTGACCTTACAGGAAATTCATTTACTTCAGCTATTGCAAAAGTTAAAAGAACAGACGCCGTGAAATCTTTTTATATTAATATTTTAATATTAATCCTTTTATATTCAAGACATTTTGACTTGAACCCTGACTACACTAAGTATCAATACAAATCCAAGGAGACAGGCCTGCATTTACATTTTTTGTGTGTTGGTCATACATTCTGTTCTCTGGAGGGAGCTTCCTGGCAGAGATGACAGTGAAGTGGGAATTGTGAGGGTAGTTTCAGGCATCAGCCTTCTGGCAAGAAGTAGAGGGAAACTGAGCTAAACAAACATATCTTTGGTACTCTGTTGTGTAATCCTTTCCATCTGTGAATAATGAATCACACAGCTAAACTCCCCATACTTAAAACAATAGGGGAAACCTAAAATGACAAGAAAATAAACATCTACAGTAAGTAATTACTGTTTTATTGGGTTTGCAGTAAAGCTTTCCCAAGTTTCCCTCAGACTTCTCTGAGGACCATGAAAGGGCTGTTGGTAGTTTTCATTACCTGTAAGTGTATGTCATCCATTGTCACAATTTACTGTGTTCCAGGGCTCTGCAGTACATCCTACAAAGGCAAAACTCATCCAAGCTGAAAATCCGCTCCTCTTGGCCACTCTCCCCTCCTCAGGCACAGACAGGTCTCAGCTGCAGGGATTTTTTTATCCCATGTTATTTCTGCACCATAGGAAGAGTACATACAACAACTAGAACATGCACAACTTTTTTAAAAAATCTTTTTGGAAATTAATACACCCATTATATAAAGCTGCTGATTAGAATGAGGCCACCCATGCCGCATGCAGACCTGTGGAGCCAGTTTCATATATTAAGGATGCGTGAAAGAATGCAAGTAGAATTGATGTAGAATTTAATTATGTTTGGTTCATGAGCCCCTTTTCACCCATGAGATGTTAACAGATACCCCTTCTCCTTCTCGGTTATTCCCTCCTCTCGGTTATTCCCCCGACAGCGGCTGGCATAGATACTGTCTTTGTATAGAACACATAAAGCAAACATAAAACAGCATCACAAATATAAAATCCCATTTCCTCCAAAAAAACCACAGTGAAACAAGTACATTCCTGTAGGTTTTTCAAGCAAGGCAAACACCCTGGTTCAGAAGCCAGCACGATGCCCCCCCTCCCTTGGCCACTCGGGCCAATCTACCCACAAGACATCAATGTGATGGATGGCAAAGCAATGGCGTTTATTGCAGGAGAATTTGACCTTTTATAACCTAGGGTCATTGTGTTACTCCCATCTGCTTACGTCACACCTAGGTGCTATTGGCTAATTGCAAGAAGTTTTGCTATCTTAACAGAGAGGGGTTTTTGCTAACTTTCCGTTACATCCCGAAATCTTATGCATCGCCAGGCCTTAAACTACAACACATTCCTTTGAAGTAGCTCCATTAGTGTTTCCATTGGAAAGTAGTATCAGTCATTTCTGGCCTTTTTAAAAACCTACTATCTATGTGTAAAGCTTTAATCAAAGTACTTGTCAGTTACAGTTATTCTGTGGACAATTTTAATTGCAAAAGTGCACTTGCAAACTTGATGGAATGCATGAAATAGAAGCCTCTGTGAGTCCCTCAGAGACAGAAAGGAATACAGGGGTTGAATTGGAGACTTTAGAGAAACTGAAATATATTAAGCCACACAGACATGAATTTGGAGTGTAAGTTTTAGTTTTAAGTAAGTAGAAATGTATCTTAAGCGCCTTAAGAGACTGTGTTAGCTAGTAAAAAGCCCTAAAACCTAGTTTAAAATTCAGTAGGGTTATTTTTTACAAAATTAACTTAGCTTGAGACATAATGAAAACATAGCAGAATATTGCTTTCTAGATAGAATTGTTTGCGTAAGCAGATAAAACTATATGCATAAATTTGGGGTAAGAACTGGCACTACTTTTGCACATTAGGATTAAGCTCGGATTGGTATAAGAAGAATGTTTTAGAAATTTCTAGCTGATTGGATGATTTATGAATAAAATCCCCCTGTATTGGGGTGAAAGTGAGAAGGAAAGGAAAAAGAAGAAGGAAAAGAAGAAAGAAGAAAAAAGGTGTGGGAGCTGCTGCTCCTGCTTCTGCTCAGAACATCCGGACTCTATGCCAGAAAGTTTTTAGCACAGACTTCAATACTCTGAGCTCTTTGCCTTTGAGACTGATGTTTTCATGTAATAAACAACTTTACAACAACCAACAACTGCTCTTGTCTTTTTGAAGACCCAAGACCTGCACAAAGCTCAAGAGTGAACCAAATTGCCTCAGTGGCTCCCTAGGATGAACCTACTGGTGCTGCATATCTCTGGAAAGCCATGAAATAGGAGCTAATATTGTAAGCTTGAAGCAACTAAATGTTTTTCTGGTTAAAATAAGTGGACCAGTCCTCACAGTCATGCTACCTGAAGTTGAGGAAAACTTAAAGTTATTTAAATATCTTCTATGAGATTGTCCCAGACTTAATCCTGATAAAAGAGAACTCCACTAAGGAAAGAATAAAAATTCCATGTTTCCAAGTAGATGCAAATAGCAATGTACAAGACGGGTCCCATTGGATCTTTTGGGGATTTATTAGCTGTTTGTCGAGGCTATCTGTTCCCTCACACACAAATTACTTAAAATTAAGTCTATAAAATTAGTTATGCATCCTTCTTTGTGGTTTATTTTTTATAATTCAAGGACAAATATTTGAACCTTTCTTTGCCCAAGGTCTCTTAAAACAGATTTTTCAGAAAAACAACTAAGCCACATAATTTTGCTTCATTTATATGATGATGAATGTACAACTAATTCCTCTGTTCTGAAGGGAGGCCTGAATTTGTTATTCATTATGAATAATATGTAAAGAAAATAATGTTTTCATAAGACTAGCATTTTGGAGGATTTTTTTTAAATAGCCCACCTGAAAATTGATTCTGAATACTTTATTTGGCAAAGTGTGACAATTACTGGAGAATCTTGATGGAGCATAAAAAACACATTTTAAGTATTAATAAAGTAAAGGACCTGATTTTTGCCTAACAGAGATGAACTTACAAACTATCTTGGAAACTTTTTGTGGGTGAAATCTATCCCATTGCTTACTGAAAAACCTGTCCTAGAGAGTTTCAGGATATGAAATTATAAAACTATTTTGTGTGAACATAATTGGTTTTAAGAGTACAAGACCAGTGGAGCAACTGTCAACCCTGACAGTACATGTATAATAGAGATATATCTTTCCTTTTCCTCCATACTGCCTTGACTTCTTAAATGGTGCTTACTCAAGAGATGCAGAAGCACCTTTGTTGTGTCAGCCTTGGCTAATGGTCACACTACCCATGCTCAGTGGGACATGGGCACAAAATGCAAACTAAAACCCGACTATAAAGCTCATGCACCATGGGTAAGAACGGGGAGATTGTTGACCTGTTACTGTTATGACCACAGCTGAGTCAGATTGATAAGCATTATTTTAATTGATTGCGAAAAAGTACAGATCTGAGCAGTGAAAAGCAAACACTAAACCACCTCTCCTTCTCCCTCTCCCAGGTTCAGCTTCCATCCTTCCCTCCAGAGTTCACGCCCTTCTGAGAGGGGCACAGGGCAATCCTTTGTTAAAGTTGTGATTTTCTGCTGCCCTCTCCAGGCTAGATAGTGCTAGTGCAGTCAACAGCTCTGTATTTCTGATCTTGATTGCTGCCATTATCACAACCTTTTTTGTTAAAATATATATCCCTTTTGAGGTGGGAGAGAATGGAGTAACTCAAAGTATCCAAGATCAAGGCATGTAGTACATGAAACAGCAGCATTATTTTATTCTCTCTCTCCTCATATCTTCTAATTAATTCACCTTTTTTTTTGTTGCTTTCTGAGGGCAGTCATTTGTGCCAGCAGCTGTTGCACATCCAAGGTTTCATTCTTCAGTAGGAACAAACCCTCCCTCTACAGGTAGGTCAGGATTGGTCTTTTCACACTTGCATTGTTGTACTTCAACAACATTGAATTCTGTTTAAAATGTTTTTTCCTGTAACTGCTTTGTGCAGCTCTTTGCTGATGGTCTGTCACGTCAGCAAAGCTGTGCAAGGCCTCCATCACCATGTTGGTGAGAAGAGATTTCAGTTCCTGTATTTTCCATGGCACAGTCACTCTGCAGAGTCAGAGACAGTTTTTATTAACACTTCTTATTATCCTGTTGCCTTTGCATCTGTGTTTTTAGTGCATTTGTGTATACATTAAAACTCTTCTCTAGACTAAAGAATGTCATGGAAATCACAAGCTACTATATGAGCCTTCACACTTTGTTTTGGGGCAAATCTAGTGTAAATAAATAAATAAATAAATAAATAAATAAATAAATAAATAAATATTGCTGTCTGCAGTTTAAAGGTGGTAAAATCAGAGCAGCAGATGTAATTCCTTTTAGAAATATCCCATCTATCTTTGTGGAGCAAGCATGCATGGTATACAGTAACACTTCACAAAAATGCCACTGACTGACACCACCACTTCTACCTCTGTGTGTGAGCATCATGAGTATCTCAGACCAGTTTATCCAGTTTATCATTACACTTCTGTCACTAACACACACACAAAATAAGTATTCTGTATTCATACAAAGAGAAAACAAATACAGAGTGAATCATATTGCCTTTTCTGAGTTACCTAATCCCCAGGAAAACCTGTTTTCCTCAGAAAGCAGGCTTCGACTGACAGAAATATACATCAGTCTTACAGAATATTTCACAAATTTTCTCTTCACAATACCCAGTTTTCATCTGAGGAAGATTTTCCATCTATTAAAGGCTAATTGACTTTGTGTGAAACATAACTGAAAATAGGTAGAGAGCAATTGCTCTCCTCAAGGTCTTGACATGATGGCCTCTGACTTTGGATATCATGTCAGACATCAAATGGGCAAAAAATCCACAGAAGTTAAAACCTATTATAAAGAAGTTAAAACCTCCCCATCGTTTTCATTACTAAGAAACTTAGAATTGTTACTACTTCATTAAGACACTAATGATCCACTGAATGAGTGAAAGCAAAGGGATAGAGAGAGAAGCCAACAAAGAAAACTTTTATGAAAGAATTCCATACACTGGCAGAAATCTTAAAGTTTGCACTCCAGCTGGTTAGGGATGATCTGGTGTAAGAATATTTGTGTCTTTCTCAGTTAGTATTTTTGCTTTGAGTACTCTGCCTGGCAGCTTTAATGCTGCATGTCTTATGAAAGAACAGATGACCCACACTTTGATCCAGGTAATAACAAGACAGTTTCTATTTAAGGGATGGATATCCCTAATTACTTTCTGCAAGATCCCATACCTAACCACAGTGAATGGAGAGGGAGGAAGAAGAAACCTCAAGGATAGCAGCTTTTCATACTCTTTTAATGAAATTTTGGCTCATTACTAAAAACCATTAGAAAAGCATTATTTTTTGTAAAGTTAGAGTTCTAGCATAGCATGTTTTGAGCTGTTAATGCAAAGTAAATCTGATTTACCCCATTTCCTATTACATGAACCAGTACAGATACCCAGAGAGAGAAGCACAGCTGGAAATCTATGATCTCGCTTCAAAATTCCCTTTAATATCCCACCTCAGGACAGTACTTGCTCACTGATCCAAAGAACCTGGATAGTTACAGTTTGGTAGCCTTATGTGTGAGGCAAAGATGAAGAGAAATAAAAGCTGTAGGACGTGAAACCACTCTCCCAGCTCTTTCTGAATGTGCAGGCTACAGGCTCTCCTTCTTAAATTATTCTTAAAATAAAATATTGCATTTAATACTGTCCAGTTAAAAATAGAAGAGAATGATATCTGAGAAAATGGGACTCACTTCCCTTTGCTTGATTATTGCAACTGATTATTTTACACTGCAAAGTACTATTCAAATGGGAAATCCTAAAATGTATTCTGGTATTTTAACAAAGTTCATCCCCTTGAAGCGATGTTGCAACTCCTACTCAAGCTATAGCTGACCTAGACCTTCTCTGGCTTGAACTGTTAGCCAAATCATCAAATAAGCCCTGATCTGGATCAATTGCAAACTGTTATGAACACAACAAGAAGGAATGGAAAGCCAGCTGAAGCAGAAAGAGAATTCTGCCACCCGACCTTTGAAAAATTAATTCCTATTGATCCACTGACAAGTAAGAAGAGAAAAAAAGGCTTAGGTGAGGGCTTCTGCTCTTGGAGGGACATCTTTGAGAAGGAAAATGGAGTAATTCCAGCTGGGAAGTGTCTTGTATCCACAGAGGAAAAAAGGAAAATAATGAAATATACATCTAAAGGCATTAAGGTCATACAACTGCCTTTGTCCCACTTTCCATAAAACTTGCACTGGTGCAAGTCGACTGTCCAATTGTTGTACACTGCACACTTACACTGAGGATTTGGGGAATTTTAGCTTTCTTAAGCTTAGCTTTAGCTTTCTTAAAATATGACAGCAATTTCTCTAGTCTTGGCTCAGGAGTCACACACAACTACATCTTTCTTAATCCCATTTTGTATAGCACTAAATGGCACTGAAAGAAGGAAATTTTTGCATACAAGATTGAATTCTCTTTCCCTCTGCTCTCCACAGAAGCATTTAGTGGTAACGTTGCACAGGTTTACTGTGAAGAATCACTAAAGTGTGTGATGTGCCCCTCTCCTGTCTCATGTCAGATCTATCAACTTACCTCCCCCAGCCTATCAGACAGCTGCTTGCTGATGATGCTGGAGGTGAAATGTGGGAGCAGGGTGAGCTGCAGATGATTAATCCATTTCCATGCACAGTTATTCTAAACAAGAAGCCAAGATGAACACATTGCAAGTCAGGAAAGCAATGCCGTCTTCAAGCTTTTATTAAAGCCCTCAATGAAGCATGGCTTTCAGGATGAGCAGGAAAATCCAATAATTTCCCAGTAGAAATAATTCTACCTGTGCTGATGTGAATTCTCAGACTTCACCATAGGGAAAGCAACTCAGAAAAGAGACAGGGCACCAGCCTTTTCAGATGACTACAATGAAAAACCCTAGAATACCCCAAAGGTTTCAGCCATTGTATCTACAGTGATGTTTAAGTTTATATATGTCATAGAATCCAAGAATGGTTTGGGTTGGAAGGTACCTTAAGGTTCATCCAGTTCTATCCACTGCCATGAGCAGGGACACCTTCCACTACCCCAGGTTTCTCCAAGCCCTGTCCAGCCTTGCCTTGGACACTTCCAGGGATCCAGGGGAGCCACAGCTTCTCTGGGCACCCTTTGCCAGGGTCTCACCACCCTCACAAGGAAGAATTGCTTCCTAATATCTAACCAAAATTTATTCTTACATATCAGTATAAGTAAATGAAATATCCTGGCTTTCACAAACTTGTAGTTCATCAAGGGAAGCTCTCTATTTCTGTGCTGTGAACCCATGAAGACTTGGAAGCAATTTCAAGTCAACTACTCATTACTGCAGTAATGCTGGTATATCAAAGATCAATTTCTAGCCCTAACTTGTTTTTTTCTTATGCAGTTGTAATGACAGAACCTCAGAAATAGGCTTCACAAAGTTATCAGCACCAGTTGTCCTAAGAGCTGTATTTTCTGCACTTTCAAGACTTTGTTGTTTTTCACCACATTTTCCTCTTCATGATGGAACCACAGCTCTATTTAGCATTTAGCTTCTCTGATTTCTCCTGCATCTTGCTGTGAAAGGCTTTCCCAATGTCTATGGCTATCTAGTTCAGTTTTCTTCTTCTCGGTGACCCCCAGAAGGAAAGGCTCCCTGTGCAGTGTGTACTAGAACTAAAAACCAAAAACAATAGCACAGGAGTTTTGTTCATGCCAAGATCTTTGCTCCCCTGAGTGTTGCCCACATTGTCACAACAGTGTATTTCTCGAAGCTGTCCTCAAAAGGAGAGCAAAGAGCACTTTGATAAACGGACTGGAAGAGGCTGTTGCAGTGTGTTTCTTGTTAATGGTATATTCTGTTATTACCTAAGTTGATGGTTTGGTCCAAAGGAGACCCTCTCACTCCACATTGTCAATCTACCCTGAGTCTCCTGTCAATCTGTCTTAGGCCCACCGCATGCTTGGAATTCCACTTTGGAAATCCTCTAAACTTCGATGCTTGATTAGTCCATGTGACCCAACTTTCCCGCTCTACCTTCCTCATTGGATCATGATTTTGTGAACCCTGCCTTTTACCCTCCCTAGGATATCTCTGATTAGCTGTGTTGAGGGTTAGGTGACATTCTTTTTTCACTTCATTCATTAAGACATTCTTTTTTGGGCACGGACCTGCTGCAGTGGGGAGAAGGGAATTTTGCCATCACCCAGACAGAGCTACTGCTTCTTCTCCTTCTTCCCTCTTTGTTGGTGGCCTCACACCCCCTGTCCTGCCAGGACGTGTGGCAGTGCCAGGCACCGCCGTGGAGCTGCTGATACACCTCAGCCACCAGCCCAGGATCTCAGCTCGTCCCTGCTGTTCCAGCTGAGTGTCCTCAGAGCCCTGCAGGAGCACCAGGACTGACTGCCTGAGGGGGTTTGTGTAATAAAGCCTCTCCTCCATCCCATCTCAGCCGAGAAAGCTGTCCCGGGGTCCCTGGTTCTGTGTTCTTGTTATTGCTGTAGTTATTGTTGTTTGTTTGCCTGGTTATACTAGTAAGGAACTGTTATTCCTATCCCCAGATCTCTGCCTGAAAGCCCCTTGATTTCAAATTTATAATAATTCGGAGGGAGGGGGTCTACATTTTTATTCCAAGGGAGGCTCCTGCCCTCCCTAGCAGACACCTGTCTTCTAGAACCAAGACAGATTTTGGCGCCCAACGTGGGGCACTGAGAGAAAAGGAATAACAGTTCTTAAATAACCTAACTTTTGTGTGCTGGATTTAGAAACCTTGTTAGGTAGAACCATGTTGTTGAGCTTACCCAGGTTCGGAGGGCATGTGATCACAGCTATATTTCTCCCACTTGCTGCACCTTACCTAAATATGGGTCCTATAACTAAGGCTACTGTGGCTATTATCCATTTTGTTTTGTGGATTGATAAGGTGAGGAATTCATGGATGTTTAATGTCCTCTGGACGGCGAACTCATGGATTCAGAGCTGTCACACACTAACTGGATGGTTTTCAGGTTACTTTAATAATGGGAGAAAAAGACAGCTGGAGAAATTTTCTCCCAACCTTTCACCCAGTTCCTTGAGCCTACCCCACCAGTTTTCGAAGGGTTAAAATCTTCTCTGGATGCTAATGACATCATACAGTGGCTGGCGTTGCTGATAGGCCTCTTCTACTTAGCCTTCAGAGACAAAGGGAAAGAGACCGGAGATGCTACTCCAGAACCTGGCACAGCCCCAGAGACAGAAAGTGCTGCTCTAGAGCCTGCCCCTGCCCCACAGCCCACCTCAGAAATGAACCACCCAGAGTGGGTGAGGGTTCTGGTGAGGGAGATGCATGAGATGCTAAAGGAGTGCATTTCCTCAGCTGCTGAGAAACCCTCCCCCTGCCCCAAAGAGGGAGAGTTTGATGGTGCTGCAGTGGAACCCACAGACGTTACAACCGTCCAGGTTCCAGCTGAACCACAAGGGCAGTCACAGCCAGCAGCTGTTGCCCCTGTGGAAACCAGGAAGTCTAAGATGAAATCACAGCACCCTGTTGATAAAGATAAGAAAGGAGGGTCCTCACAACCCACAGGGGAGCCAGAAGTTGAAATCATCACTGAGTCTTTGACATATGACAGTCTCCGTAAGTTACAAAAAGACATTGTGAGGAGGGGGCATGAGCCTTATACAACCTGGTTACTTCGGGTCTGGGACCTTACGGGTACAGGTGTGCAGCTGGATGGTGGTGAGGCAAGGAATGTGGGACCCTTGACCCAGGACTCAGGTGTGAATCAGATATTCATCAGGGAGCAAGGGCCCCTTTCCCTCTGGGAG
>NC_031799.1:65177872-65181567 GCF_001522545.3 Parus major | reverse complement strand
AGGGTCTGAAGCCAACTACACTCCCACAGAGAAGGAAATCTTAGCTGCCTATGAAGGAATTCAAGCCGCCTCAGAAGTGATTGGCACAGAAGCACAACTCCTCCTGGCACCCCGACTCCCAGTGCTGGGGTGGATGTTTAAAGGAAAGGTTCCTGCTACCCACCACGCCACTGTATGTACATATGTATATAGTTAAAGTAGTATGTGTTCATGTATAATTTAAAGGTTTGGGTCGAGGAGCTGCTGCGGTGGGGAGAAGGGAATTTCGCCATCACCCAGACAGAGCTGCTGCTTCTTCTCCTTCTCCCCTCTTTGTTGGTGGCCTCGCACCCCCTGTCCTGCTGGGACGTGTGGCAGTGCCAGGCACCGCTGCGGAGCTGCTGATACACCTCAGCCACCGGCCCAAGATCTCAGCTCGTCCCTGCCGAGTGTTCCTCAGAGCCCTGCAGGAGCACCAAGACTGACTGCCCGAGGGGGTTTGTGAAAACAAAGCCTCTCCTCCATCCCATCTCAGCCGAGAAGGCTGTCACAGGGTCCCTGGTTCTGTGTTCTTGTTATTGCTGTAGTTATTGTTTGTTTGTTTGCCTGGTTATACTAGTAAAGAACTGTTATCCCCAGATCTCTGCCTGAAAGCCCTTTGATTTCAAAATTATAATAATTTGGAGGGAGGGGGTCTACATTCTTTCATCCCAAGGGAGGCTCCTGCCCTCCCTAGCAGACACCTGTCTTCTAGAACCGAGACAAGCTGATGTTTTGTACCCTCCTTTTGAACCGCCTCCCTATTTCAGCTGTTGCATGCTCGCATTTTCTGTCTTTTGCTCCCAAGATTCCCCAGAGAAATAAATCCTCTATTATCCCATGCAAAAGACCTCCCTCTCGTCCTTGCTTCCTCAGAGCGCAGACTGACAGCCAAAGAGCCATAGAGCAAGTGCTCTAGTCACACCTTGGGTCATCCTGCTCCTGTGGTGAGACCCACTCCTGTTGCAGGATAGAAACAGATAAGCTCCAGTGAGATGTGATAAGAGGCTGTCCAGTCACAGTGCCACTTTTGCAGCAAATCAGCATAATTTTTTTTTCAAGTGTCTGAGAAACAATGACATCTGAAAATCAAGCAAAAACTATCTTTCATGGGGTTTGTTATGCTGTCCAGTGAACAGGGCTTAATGATTTGGATGAAACACAGCCTATGATATGTTTATCTTTGGGACAGAAGAAAAATTTGTTCTTGTCCTTTTCATGCACCCAGTCCCTGTTGGATATTTTTTGGGGTTTTGAGTTTGTTTGGTTTGAGGGGTTTTTTTTTAGCTTGTGTGCTTTCACTTTTCCCAATGACTTGAGACAGGGAAAGCAGCTGACCTAAAACTCAAACTTTACTTAAGGCATTTCACAGTACAGCACTAGTATTTCTAATACTTGATTTTTTTAAAAAACGGAAGCTCTTAGGAAATATACAGCACAGTCTCTGAACACATCTGGTTCATGCTCCTAAGTACTGAGCTGCCAAGTCAGAAAAGGCAGCCAGTTTAACCAATTGTCCATTCCTATTTGTACAGCATAATGATGGACACAGGAGGAGCTCAGGGAAGCAGTATTAATTCTTCATGAATTCACATTTTCCTTTTCCATGGTAAAGTTTCTCAGGTTCACTGCATGAAAAGATTCTCACTTTCCAGGCTTTTGCCTAGCTGGAAAGAGCTGGATGATTTTGTTCAGCGTTCAGAAATAGGGCATGTAAGCCAGAAAGTGTTTGGATTTGGATGTGCAGATACAGAAGCAGGGATCAGAGCAGAAAACAGCCAAATCAGCAGCAACATTATTATTTCTCTTTGGTTTAGAACAGTGTTTAAACAAAAGAGTTTTTATAGTGCTTCCAGGTACAGTTCCATTCTGATTCAGAACTATAGGAAAGCACATGTGAATGAAAGGTCTGGGAACAAGCTAGTGGACACAGGAGATTTTGTCTGAACATCAGGAAAACCTTTTTCACTCTACAGGTGACCAGGCACTGGAACAGATCACTCAGAGAAGATGTGAAGCCTCCAATATTTGGAGTTATTCAAAAGTCATCTAAATGTGGTCAAAGGCAGCTTCCTGCAGGTGATTTTGCTTGAGCATGGGGTTGGACCAGGTGGCTCCCAGAGGTTCCTTCCAACCTCAGCCACACTATGGATTTGCGGGTTTGTGACTCCACTGTGGGAGGAGAAGGATGGAGATAGTGCTGAAGGTAGTCTCGCCCCTGATAAATTGTAGCTGTGCTAATTACCAAAGAGTGGGAACAGCCTTGCCCTTGCAGCTGTGTCTAATAAGGATGGGATTTATAAAAGAGTGGGGTAGTTAGCTAAGTTGGAGTCTGCTGGCTATGCTGTGAGGTGAGACTAAGGGTGCTGTAGTAGGGATGAGATGGGTGTGAGAGTTGGCCTAACATCCCACTACTGCTTTAGGATTTATCTGTATCATGGATTTTTGGGGGTGCTGTCTCAAAACAGTGCTTCTACTGATGGACTTAAAAGGTAGTGTGATGATGGACAATAAGATGAAATGCACAGTGGAGTCAGAAGAGTTTAAAGATGCCAGTTTCTTAAGGATCTTAAGGAGGTTTCTTAAGGATCTGCTTTATGTCAAGTCTGCTCCAACACTCTACATTCCAAGTTTTATAATAAAATAGGTAAATTAAGGTAAACATGGGCAATTCTGTCAGTAGCTTCCAGCACTGCTCTTGATCTAGGTGCTGTGGATTGGGTACTAGGGGACAAAGAGAATACAGTTGTGTAAAAATGTGTTAATGAGGACCAGTTTCACTAAGTCTGTCCTTTTTGTTGTTTTGTTAAGTACCATTTTGTTCTAGTGGGAAAATCACTTCAGATACCATGAAAAATGAATTGTCATCTCTCTAAATATGCTAGTTCTCTTGAAACAGCAGTCTGGATGTAGAACTATCTTCTGATTATGACAATAATATGTTAAAAAAACCCTGAAAATTTTGTGGCAAGTGTAATTCAGAATAATTATCTTAGTAATGCTTAGTAGCTGAAGCATTTAGTGATTAAGCACAAAACAAGCTTCATACAGCAAAAGTATGCATAATCTGGCAATAACTTTATAGGAGATAAAAAGATAGAACAAGCCCTTATATTACTGCTGCAGTTTAACTCCAGTCAGAAACAAAGTGCCATGCTCATTCACACATACATCTGCCCACAGGTTGAGAAAGAGAATTGGAAAAAAGGTAAATTCTGTGGATTGAAATAAGAAAAGTTTAACAGTTTAAAACCAGAAAACAAACCAGCAAGAGCAGCAACATCATGTAATGAAAAAAGGGACAAGAAAAAGAGAGAAATGAAACCCAAAACCCACAAGTGACACACAACACAATTGCTTAGCACCTGCTGACTGAACAATGAAAATTCAAAATGGATGTTAAAATATGAAGATTTTCAGGTACAAAGGATAAACTACTCTGTTTTAATGAAAACAAAACCTTGCAAGCAAGTAGACCATGTGTTGAGGGTTAGGTGTCCTTTTTTTTTTTGTTTTGTCCTTCTGGCCTGCCCGGGGAATTTTTTACCCATTATGTGCTGAGACAAGCTAACTGCCGGTACTTAAGGGTGCTCACAGCGGACAAAGAGTGGCCGGGCCCAGGTGGGGAGGAAAAGGGGCAGAAAAAGAGGGTGGGGACAGTTTTTTAGCTGGGCTTT
>NC_031799.1:65175514-65175599 GCF_001522545.3 Parus major | reverse complement strand
AAGCTTTAGTTGATACTGGTGGACAGTGTACCCTAATGCCATCAGGACATGTGGGGGCAGAACCTGTTTCCATTGCTGGGGTGAC
>NC_031799.1:65158027-65172157 GCF_001522545.3 Parus major | reverse complement strand
GGGTCTACATTCATTCATCCGAAGGGAGGCTCCTGCTCTTCCTAGCAGACACCTGTCTTCTAGAACCGAGACACCATGCTATGTCTCTCAGTAGCCTGCTCCACTAGCAAAAATGCTTGAAAAGCAAGCAAACTAAACCAGATTTTTTTTTTAGTCATGTTATATTCACATTCTGTGATTTTTGTACAGTTTCTTTGTGCAACCAAAATAAAAACAGGTGGGTTTTGTGGGTTTGTTTTTCTGTTGTTGTTTTTTGGGTTTGTTTTTTTTTGTACTGACACCAAGCAAATGGTAGGGCTGAGGATTAATGTGCTCTGTTAATATGCAAGTGATGGTATGGAGCCATAAAAATGGCTAAGAGTAAAAACCTACAGTAAACAGAAAAAAATTCATATTAAAACTGAAATTGGGATGCTTCTTTGAGAAGCAAAGCTGTTTATTTCTGAGATAAGCTCTCACTTAGTGCAGAACTTAGCCAGACTTTTTTTACTGATCTCTAAATCACTAAAAAAAGTGATTATTTTAATGAGCAGTCTACAAAAATTTCAATATTTTGCACTGATTTTGGACCACAAATGAACATTTGACAAGCAACTTGCTGATCCATATCTAGAACTTCTTCAAGTGGAATGAAGAACAAAGCACTTCTTAACAGCAGGTGCTGTATCATGAACTCAGAAGGGGCACAAATCTTCACCTATTAAAATTAAGCATTGTTCCATCAATCAAATGCAACTCTGCCATTCATTTCCACAGAAGATAGTCCATTGCTTGCACACAGATGATAAAAAAAAAGTCATTTACAGTTTGCTTGAATCTGTAGGGAGTATAAGAGAGGTGTCTGTTACTCTGTGTACCAGCCACCATCTAGGTTCAAACAAGGGGCAATTTACTCGTTATTTCTTAAGGAAAGTGAATGAATACTTTGTTTGTACCAGTTTAGACAAATCAGTGAAAGGCTCTGCTATTTATCAGTAATCAGAGGGAAGAGATCTGACCACAGGCTGTATTATAGCAGAGTTAGAACTAAGATGATATCAACAGATGTATCATGAGGAGTTTGAAATCAAAAGATGAAAAAACTGCAGAAGAAATCAAGTTAATGAAAGCAGGAGTAGTTTAGTTTAATGAGGGAGGTTCTTGTGTTGGTTTGGGGTTTTTTTCCCCTGTTTTTCATGATTGTTTTACTTTCATTTGGTATTTTTGTGGTAGACTTTCACAGCACAAATTTCAAACACTGCATTTTTCAGACTGAGTAGTTTTCATGATTTGTTAACAGGTCTGTACTGTCTTTCACAACATAGTAAATATACAACCAAAGAGAAAAATTTAATCAGGCTTCTGTTATAGAATTGATTTTGTTTCTGAGTCAAAGTGCTGTTTGTCAGCAATCTGATACTTTTTCTATGGCAGGTTAAGAAATAAAAATGTAGGATACTATCAGAAGCTCTAATTCCAAACTACATTGTGGGTCCATGGATCCCTACTCCTTTTGAGAAACAGTGGAGTGTTTGTACATTTAATTTTAAAAAAGAGATTAATCCCTTCATAAGTGTTTGGTCTGTTTCAAAAGTATTTTACTACAGTGTTACATTATGGTTTATGATTTCCTGCAAAATGCATGTAAATCTGCAAAATGTCTGCTGTGGACCTGATTTTCTCTGAGCCTGAGGGAATTGCAGGCTGTCAGTGGCAGATCTGTTCCTAAGGCAAAGTTTCTTAAGCAATCTTGAACTCAAAGACAACATTTGTAAATTTTCTTGCTTTCTCAAAACAGTTCTGCATAACTGTAGATAGGGTGTTTTTCTCTTGTCCCAGCAATGGGACAAGAGGTGTAGTTCCCTTACCCAGTCATGTTAACCCTGTAGTGTAGGACCCTATAAAAGCTGAAAAGTTTGGAGAATAAAGGCCCCTTTTCCTAGCAACTGGTGGTGTGTTTGCTGCAAACCCACACTGATACATCATGTCCAACAGCGACAGTCTGTGGTGTGAAAACTTTGTGATTAATCCATCACTTTAATGCTAATTTCTTTCTTAATAGTAATGCGTGCTGGAATAGAATTATAGGCAGCTATGTTTCATTACCTAATCTAGGTTTAATTATCTTATTATCTAATGAACTAATCATTGCGTGCACAATTCAATAATCTGTAAGCAGTTCCAAAAAATTCATTACCATTTGCAGAATCACATCCAGTGCCTACATTTCAGAAGCACATTAACCATCTCAGAAATCAACCCTTTTTAGAGTTCAGAAGTCTTCTTAGTGTAAATTACCAAAGAATAAACCCAAGAATCCTACATAAGTTTGCTTATTATGCTTTTCTTTTAGGTGAGCATGGCACTAGAGACCAATTTAGTCTCCTTCAAGGAAATTAATCTTAAAGGTCTCTTCTTAAGGTGGAACTTAGGCCTCTAGTTCTGGGACAATATTTAAATTTCAACTTCAAGCTAAACATATAAGAAAACAAACTTCCAAGACCCAACCTATTTTGTAGGTTGTTCAGATATTTGAATTCACAGTTTCTGGGGAGCAACTCAAATAGCAAAAATCCACCATGGTCACAGACTCACCTATAAAATAATTACTGCACTTTAAGATATCACATTTAATTGTCAAAATGGTGCTTTTCTGCTCCTTCCAGGCACTGTGAGAATGTTCTCAACTTGACCATTGATCATTCTTGGTGTTCTGCTGAGATCTGGGGCTTCAGGGTTGCAATTCCAGCCACCATTCTCACCCAGATTCTGCTTTTTATGGTAAATATTACATTCTGGTAGATAGATGTGCAGACAGTGAGAGCAGTCTGCTAGTTTGGCAATCAGCAAAAGATTGCTTCAGGTGCCTACTTTTACAAAAGATTCAATAAGCATACATGTGAATCTATTAAATTGTTACTTTTGGGCTGAATTCCTGAAAACTAGTTTCTGAACTGTAGCATTAGTGCATCTTAGGAAAAATAAGGAGGATTTTGCCTTTAAGACTGCATTGTGTTTGGTAGTGTTACCACAAAACATATTCAGAAGTATAAGAGTCCTGCAGCAACATGGACAGTACTTGCACAGAGTGAAGAAGTTTTCTGCTGCAAAAAGTAAAGGTTTACGCTACACTTTTACTTAAAGTACAGAGAAGCAGCTTTAAAAAATTGGTATGTTTTCTGGCTTGCCATTCTGTACCATAGATCATGGTTTATGGAGTCCTATAGGCAAAGTAACTTGAGAATTAGGCTTGGGACAGGGAGCAGGAGCCTCTTGATCCATTGCTCCTGCTGAGGCAGTGAAAACCATAAAAACCTGAGTGGGAGCAAGTGGATTTGGGTCTCACATCCGCAATGATGCTTAGTCCAGCATTCTGAGGGAATGTTTGTACGTGTATGTCATAAGCAAAGAAAATGCACTTACCTTAGACTTTCAATCTGTTGTCAGGATCACAATGAAGCACTGGGGCTCCCACTCCCTGCCAAATTTTTATCCTCTGTGTGATGCATTTGTATGATGCAGCATGTCAAGCTGGACACGAAAACAAGAACGGGTCTAATTCTTGATGAATCTCTTTACTTTGGTGCTGACACTGGTGGGATAAGACTCTGAGGGATGATTTCATCCTGATGAAAGTATTTCAAGGCCCAGCAATTAATGCCTCACATAATTGCAGGAGTACCTTACCAGAAGACCATACCTGAAAATACATGGAAGAAGAGAAAATGGTGTAGCAGAAAATAAAGTGCTTTTATTGTTCAGGCCTAAGTGATGACTTTAAGTCATGAAGTTTGATAATTTCAGTAAAATTTTTACAGCCTCATCATACAAACTATGCTTTCTTCCCATTTTTTTCACCTTGGGCTGGTGTAATAATTCTTCATAGGGAGGCCAAAGGAAAAATACATGGAGTATTTGTCAAAGTCAGTAGAATACTTCCTTCCTAATGAGTCTGTTCACAGGCCTTGCATTTCCTCTGTGTGATCTGCTTAGAGAAGCCTTGGGAAGTAAAAGGAATTTGGATTCAATGTATTTCAGCAAAAGCCTGACTTGTTAGCTGAGTTGTACACTTTTGCCCAACATCAAAGACCACTTTTGGATAGGTAGAGGTAGTGAACCGTTATGAATATAATCAGCCTTGGAGGTTTATTCTTTTCTTTCTTCTTCTCTTTTCGCCTTGCCTTGCCGGATTTTCTCCTTAGGATGAAGCACAAGCTTCTAATTACTCAAGGTTGGCAAAAAGTCTTTTCTGGGAGGGGGTCCTTTTGCTGACACTCAGGTTCAGCTCCTGGGATGGCTTTGACTGCAGGACCAAGCACAGGAGATCAGCAGAAGCCATGGTAGGGTCAGCCTTTTACAACATTTTTTCCACACAGAGGCTACATGAACTCTGTTTTCTGGTGGCTGGATCAGTACAGCAGACAGACCCCACGGGTGGTGACCCTGCAAGGAGGTCTGAAATAGCTGAGCAGATCAATTATTAAAATAAGACATGAAAATAATTTCCTTACTGTTGTTGATGCTTACACTATCAGTTTCTACAGAGGGGAAAATCCATTTTCTCATTCTCTTATCCTTCACTCGCTTCAGAGACCTAGTTTAGAAAATAAAGTCAACCCATCAAGGAATGTGGCAAAAGACCGCAGACATATGAATAAATCGCACACAGCTGCTCTATTACAGCATTTTGCTTTCCTCATCCCAACACCAAGCAGCCAAAATAAAGGGATAAAAAAGGCTGACTGGATGACATAAAATCTTGTAGCTCCTAGTCAACATCACATAATAATGGCAGAAGTTTTCCATTTTTCAGTTAAGTTGCTTTGTCTCTGTCAGCTGGAATTTCTGGAAGGGATGTGGATGATAAAAATGCACAGAAAAATTCATAATCTCTTGTGTGTTTTAATAAAGAAGCAATAGTAAGAGGTTACAAGGGTGGAGGAAACTGAGGTGACAAGCTTTGTAAAGGCAAAGGGGAGGGATGATCTGAAATAACTGA
Organism: Parus major; assembly: GCF_001522545.3. Taxonomy (NCBI): domain Eukaryota; kingdom Metazoa; phylum Chordata; class Aves; order Passeriformes; family Paridae; genus Parus; species Parus major. The sequence continues at coordinate 65,167,179 of NC_031799.1, read as the reverse complement.
ATTGTTGATGGCAGTAGAAAAGGAAACAACCAGATGTTTATGCTGTATTGGTAACAAAGATGTAACTTCAGCCTTCTGGATAAAGAAGTTCACAAGATTTCTACAGCAGGGGGAAATTGCAATGAGGAGCATGGATAAAGGTAGAGAAGATGGAGAATCAGAGGCTTTATTCTTTCAGCCTCTTGAATTACATATTCCCCTAAACCAGCCAGGGCAATACTCAGGATCAGAGAGGCAAATACATTTATTTTGCTGCTGCTGATTTCAAAAGTGGCTCTAGCACTCCCTAGAGCAAATAAAATATATTTGGTTCTATTCTGGCTCCAAGTGAGTAAATTACATGAAGAAGGTATATTTATGTTACACATAGTAAGTGAAAGCCAAGCTTTTATGCACAGATACACTTTTGTAGTCCCCTGGGCTTGATTCAAATTGATTCACACATCACGTACTTTTCCTTTTGTGAAGCAGCTGCAAGAAACTCACCACTTTAACTAGAGTTAGAAATAACTCCAGCAGACATGGACTGCAGAAAGGAATTACTCTTCTCTCCACCTGAGACCTGCCTGCTTGAAGCAGTAAATATTAAATGCATCAGGACACTAAGGGACATTTCTGCAACTCAGATTAAAAATTAAGTCAGTTCCTAATATAATGAGTTCCCTGGTAAGGCCTAAATTTTCTGCTAATGCACTTGAAGCAGTTCAAACTGAAGTTTCAAGGGTGGCAAACAGGTGTAACCATGTCACAGAAACTCATTGTGTTCATTTACTGCAAAGATAATTTGAACTGTGCTTCACAGTTCAAATGAATGAGCCAGGAGATTTTTCACCATGAAATATCAGTCGTGCATTTATGATCTCTGGAGAAAAGTGATGGGTTGCCTTTATTATGTCTTGTAGATTGCTGCAGCAGCCTCTGCATGCATGTCTGATAGCCAGACTGCTGGTTTGATTCTGTAAAAATAATATTTGCAAGAATCACTGCAACTTTTGTTTCCTGTGTTCTTGCTCTTGAAAAAATGAATACCTGGAGTGGAGGAAAAAATGGTGAGGGCCATTGGGTGAGGACAATGGGACTGCTATTTTTAAGTGCAACCCTTCTGCAACACTAAAAGCTTTTATTTTCTTATTTCTAGTGCTAAGAGATTTATCAATCATCAGGGTATAAAGCACTAATCAGATACTGAGCTGCATGGGAATTACTTTAAACACACAAGTACAGCCACACATTTTTAGAGCACCTGTCTTATATTCCTTCCCCTTGGCATATATAAACACCAAAAGAAGCATCTGAGAGGTAGTGTGGATTCCAAGATACAGAACAGTCCTGAGGATTAAGGTCAGTCTTCTATTGCTGAGTTTGATTATAGCCTCTATTTTTTTTATTTTTTTTACCTTCAGAAAAATTGCATTCTTTCTTTGACCACTGCCCTTCATCTCAAAAGTGGGAATAACGATTTGTCTCATGGAGAAGCTCATTGAGTTCATTGGAATAAGCACTAAAGACAGTTTGGACACATGCTGTGAGGAAGTGAAGTTCTTTATAGATATAGCAGGACAAAACCAGGGTTTATTATGATTGTCTCATTAATATTTTCAGCCCTTGAAATACTACTGTGCCATTAACACCCTTTCTTGTGATGGGAAGTCAAAGGCCATGATGGAACCAAGAGTGATCTACTTTCTCCTATCATCATCTCTAAACATTATTCTCACAGCAAAAGTAATATTTTCTATGACTTTTGGCCTCTACAAAAGGACAGCGTTCATGGGGGCATTAAAATCTGTAGGATGTAGAAGGCATAGATATCTCCATGTCAGATATTCATGTGCAATATCTAACTCCATCACTACCACACAGAAAGAAAAAAGTAAGAAAGAGGGAGAGAGACAGGAAAGAGGAATAAAGAGAAAGATATCTGTGTTCCTGCTGGCCCTGCTGGACCTGGTTCCCCCACGACAGGCATGGCCCTCCTGGCTCCTGAGCACTGCTGGCTCAGACCCAGCTTTCGAACCAGGAAGCATCAGGTGTCTTTCTGCAACACTACTGTTGCTTCAAACCTGAATCAAAGGAATAAAGTTGAGGTGGTAAAACTCTCTACAGCTTAGTTCACTGTCTCGCTTAATTAATAACATATTCACTTTGTTTGGAGGCATTAGTCACTTTTAGCTGCTTAAAAGGAATTCAGCATACAGGGAATGCTTTGGGTGAGGTTAATGATGTCCTCTTCTTCAGCATCAGAGACAGGTTTAACTCCACAGGTTTCTGAGTGGAAAGTCAAAGAGCTGCAGCTAAATCTGGTGGGCATTGCTGGGCCACCTCAACAAAAAGCCAGGAGTGATTTACCCATTGGTCAGAGCTGTTCCTTTACTCTCTAAGAGGAAAAAGATAAGCCATCTGCTGAGTCTTGTGCTTCCTTACTTCCCACTTCCTTTTACAGAGAGTAAATTGGAGCACTGGGCAGTAACTCTTGCAATCCACCCCCAAATACAGAGCGTTGCTTTGTTTAGAATTCCATCTGTGCCTTTTTTAGGTTTAGTTTTAGCCTCCAGCTGGTTGTTTCTTCCAGGGGTTGTAGAATGTCTTGGCTGACATTAGAGTATCCCCTGTGCTTGCTTTCACTTCATGCCTCAAGGGCAAGGGGCAGACCCCAGCAAGGTGTCTGTCAGCTTTGTTTCAGACATTTCATGTGACTTAATTTATGGGGATTTAGGTGGAAAAAGGAAGGAAGATGGATAAAGAGAAAGATTGGCTTCCTAGGCACATAACTTTACTCCTATCCACACAATCTGGCAATGATTTTGCTGAAAGTCTTAATTTTTTTTGTGTTTGTTTGTTTGTTTGTTTGTTTGTTTGTTTTTTGGGGTTGTTGTTGTTTTTTATCAAATAAAAAATATACAACATGATGTGTGAACATGCTCAGCAAAAAGTTTTGAGGTCCACACAGCTTTGGTCAGAGCAGGGCAGAAGTTTATTTCTGCAATACTCATCACACAGAAAAGCAAAGAAAGGCAATCTCTTGAATACCAAAATAAACAAATCCTACCAGACAAAAATCATCACAGTCAATGAGAGTCTTCAAACCCAGGACAGCCTTCAGCTTCATTCACTGAAAAAGGATGGAGTTTCTGAAATGCAAACTAGAGTTCACTTTAACATATGTATTTCACAGCACTTGTTTTCCTGTTTGCCCATAGGATCTCTTCTGGAGAAGGTTTGGGGTTTTATCAACAGAGCTAATGCTGACAGGAAGCTTTCTACAGAGAAGCAGACCATGAAGGCTTCTTAGGATGGGACTTACTTGAATACAGTTAGCTGAGTATTTTCTCTGTACAGCTGAACCTATGCTGGTTGTTCTCTGTCTCCAGCCATCTCCATGCATGGACTATCCACAGGAGGAAGATAAAAGCTGCAGAGCATAGCAGAGAAGGACAGAAACTTCCATCTTCCTTCAGATGTGTACATAACCTACTGTAAAATGGATACAAACAAACAAAATACAAAAAAAAACAACAACCAAATAAACAAACACCATAGAAACAAGACAACAGAAGCAAGTAAGAATCAGAACAGACCTCAGCCACAGGCCTTGGGCAGAGGGTATCACATCCACATAACCTAAATATGTTGTGAAAATCCCACCAATTGTGCCAACAGCCATATCAAAGCCATACTTTCATTTTCATAGGGCGTTAGCAGAACTTTGCTGCACAGCATTTCCATGTGGGAATATAAATAATTGTTGTCCTATCTCCAGCAGATTTGTTAATGGTAAAGAAGCATTTAGTTCCCTGACTCTCATATAAGTAATGAAGTTTTTATTCTGACACAAAGTGTTTCCCACTCTATGACAAGCCATTTAAGATGTGAAATTTTTTTCAGTGGCATGACAAGCTAGAGGAATTCCAGCCAGACGGCCAGCAAGATAGGTGAAGAGCAAGAAGATTGTAATGAATACTGATAAGGAATATTGGATACAGGTCTGAAGCTGTCTGGAATTAACAGTGTATCACTAGTTACTTAACCTGCTGAAGCCTTAGGTTGTAAACTGTGAACTTTCATGCAGATATCTTGAACTTTAGAGCCTTTATCTACTTCCATGAAAGAGTGACCCAAGAGATGGTTGGAGGTGGAAAAAAAAGGAAGTTCCACCTGTCAGCAGAAAACACAGCACCAGAGATAAGATGAAGATGAAGATCAAGATGAAGATGAACATGAACATAAAATAAGTATAAGAATCTAGACCATCCAGAGACATTGAAGAGATATGATGAACAGCAGGAAGACCCCAGACCCCAATATTATTGGTCTGAACAGCCACATAAGTATTTGGAAGCTCAGACTGTAGGGGTATAATTGTCCCAGAATTTATTTTTTTTCAGGGTGCTCCCCAGAAATACTGATCTTGAGCTCTTTCTGCTGCTATGCAACTCAAACAAATCACTTGATTGGACTTAAAGCCTGAGATTCTGCTCAGGAGGAGAAGTTTCTTTAAAAGATGCAATAATAACCTCATTAAGAGCAAGAATATCCAAGGTTAGAAATGAGGGGGAAGGTGGGGGAGGACAAAAAAAGCATCAAATCACAAAGCACATCACTATGTCAAACTATCTATTATTCCTCCTTCCCTCCAAAGTGTCTGCAGCAGCCCATAGAGGTCTAAGCAGGGACCAGGACCTTTTTCCACCACTCTGTGACAAGCACACACAAAACACAAAAGTCAGGAATCCAGCAAGAGTTGTGAGATGACCATCAGAACTGGAATCAAAGAATATCAAATAACCCAGACATCAGACACACAGAATCCTCCCTCACACCCTCTGAGAAGAAGGAAGTGCAAATATCTTTGGTATTCGTACCCAGAGAAACAGGATGCACTGCAAAATTCAAGGTAGTGCTGCAACATTCATTATTCTGCTTCAAAGGCAAAATTTCTGAATTTTTAAAGTCCATTTATGTGTACTTGTAATGAAAATTATTAAATCTAGAATTATGTTTAACTCCCACTTTGGGAAATTAAGAAAATTCTAATCTGTGTTCACAGGTGACCTGCACCTATTATCTTAGCACTCAAAAAAAAAGGAATGTATTTTTTTCTGAAATGAGTTTGGGTTTGTGTTAACACACAGAGTCAGGTTAGAATTCAGCCTATATCAGCTGACTGGCAGATGCTGACCTTGTTAGATCTCTCACATCTTCTACATGCAAATTTAAAAGACATTTTTCTTCAGTTTTGCAAGATCTGGCACCTGAATTATGCACATCTACATCTCCTTTATGAAGAAGTTCACCTGGAATTTGGTTGAAAGGCAAATGAAAGTTACTAAGATGCTTTCTGTATTTTTGGGGGTGTATTTTTTTTGCAAGAAGGGTTTTATGCTGAAAGAAAAAGAATACATTCTTGGAGAAACTAAAATAAAATAAAAATGCTTTTCTCTATCATGAGACCCCATCAGAACACCAGGTGGGCATCAATGCACATTCCACCATCTCTCAGGATTTGAGGATGGACCATTAAAGACCTATTGATGGCTCATAGAAAATGCGGAAACAATCCTATTTATAAATCATTCCACTTATGCCTTACACATCCTTTGAATTTCTTTCCCCTTGCACTTTATTACTAAGGACATATGAACAAAAGTTTTTAAACAGTTCATCTGTTCTTCTGCTTTCCATCCCTGAGACTCTTTTCAAAGATGGAGTTACTGGCTGTAGTGGAAAAGAATGTTGTAGAAGAGACAATTTCATTTCTTTTGGGAAAAGAGAGCATAAGAGAGTCAAAAAATATAATAAAGAGATGGAGAAAATATATTTTTCTTATATTGGGAAGACATATCACAGTGACATTCAAAACTCACCCAGAGCCCCTGCTGAGAAAAGCACTTGCTCAACTTCCAAGTGGCTGCATATGTTCATCAGATTCAGCAGGGTACAGGTGTCTGTCTGGAGCTCCCTAGCTGGAATAAACCATTCACCAAGGGTCTAAGAGAATTATCCTTAAGAAATGCACTTCAGCCACTAGTACTCCATTTCAGTTCTCAGTGGGGGTGTTGTTCTAAAATATTACTACATAGCATTTGCCTCAGAGTATTTTTTTTTGATAAATTAATCAGCAGACCTTTACAAAATCAATTTCTGAATTACAGAGCAATATTAACCAGACGCCCAAGACTCGAAATGTGTTACAGGAGGCAAAAAACCTGTTCCCACAAGGATTTGCTGCCCCTCTGTGCTAGTTCAACTAAGAATAAGAAAGATATTCTGGAAAGGAATGTCCATAAAAATGCACCAACTCACTTGTGTCTCCTGGAAAATAACCAATAATTCTTATCCTTCAATGTTTTCAAAACATTTTTCATTAATTTCTCCTGTCACCTAATCAGGGCAATTGAAAGTTTTGTCTTAAGGCAAGGCAGCCTTTTCAGCTTGCTAATAGCATTTTGTACAACAGAACATGTCTTTGTTTTATGATACAGCATTCCTCTATCCTCAAAGATTCAAATTTAGTAGATTGATCTACTAAATTTGAATCCCACATACCATATTACTATGGTCATTATTTCTACAGAAATTATCCATTGATAAAATAGCCTATTCAACACTTATTCCATAGGATGGATCCCAGCTTAAGCCCTAAACCCATGCCTGCCTGAAATTGCTCTTAAAGCAAAATTCCTAAAGGATCTGCATCTAAATTTCATAAAGCTTATCTCCAGCTATAGGATCTCATTATCACAATCTTTCTAACAGAAGCTCACAGAATATCCAGATGAGATTTTGAAATTACTGTTTTGTATTACTTATTTAGATCCATTCCTTCATAAACATAGTTTATTTAGAAACTGCCATCACCACCTTCATGATGTTGAAAGATGTATCTCAATGCAAATTCTGTAACAGTGAAGAACTAATTCTGTTATCATAAAAGCCTATTAAAAAATCAGCCAACTGAACTGTTTTGCTCCTAATAGCTATTTAAATGGGAAATCTAATTTTGGTTTAGATTAAACACTGTATTTCAAAAGGAAAACTTAATCTAAATATAATTGGAAGAAATTACTTTGAACCAGTGCCAAAGTCTACTAGTTGAATGCAACTCATCATGGTTTGCTCTTTGGTTGCAGTAACTGTTAAAACTCAATCTCATGTCTGGTGGATTCTAAAGGGTATTTTAGTCACTTTCAAAAGGGCCAGACAGTCCTAATCCCTAGACAGATTTACTGTAGCTATGTTGGTTATTCTGTCATGGAGTCACAGAGACACAGAATTACAGAATGGCCAAGGTTGGCTGATCTGAAAGAACATGGAAGATGGGAGAACCAATCGTGAGAACAAAAGGCTTGCTACATGACAGAGTAGTAAAATATGTTGTCTAGACACAGTTCTGACCAAAACCTACCAAAAACTATTGCATTTCTGAATTACATCTACTAAAGCCAAGAGAAAAATATCCCAGAAGTGACAAGCCTGTTGAATTATACTTCATTCAGTGTTTTTGTGAAGTGTAACAATGTTCCAAAGCTTTAAAAACAAACTACAGTATTCCTTCATACTTCAGATTTCATTATATCCCTTTGTATTTACAGACTCATCCCAAACAGAAAGAAAAGGGATTGCTGCCAACTGTGTGGCTGATCCCAGATCACTACCTCCAATCAGACAGGGCGTTTATAGAATCACAGAATGCTTGGGGTTCAAAAGCATCTTCAAAGCCCATCTGGTCCAAAATCCTTGCAACAAGTAGTGCCATCTTCCACCAGATTAGGCTGCTCAGGGCCCTGTCTGACATCAATTGTTTGCGGCTGGGGCATCTACCAGCTGTTTGGGCAACCTGTGCCAGAGTTTCCACCACTCTCCTCATAAACAATTTCTTCCTTCTATTTAGTGTCCTGTCCTATCGGCACAAGCCCTATTAAAAAGACTGTCCATATGATTCTTATAAGCTGCCTTTAGGTCCTGAAATGTGGCAGTAAGATCTCCTTGGAGTCTTGTCCAGGCTGAACAATCCCAGCTGTCTCAGACATTCCTTGTACAAGAGATGTTCCATCATTCTCATCACTTTTGTGGCACTCCTTCGGACCTACTCAGACAGATCCATGTCCTCCCATGCTGGGGACCTCACAGCTGGATGTTGATATTGGAACACACAGAGGGTCAGAGATCTGGTATTTTGTTAGCAGGAATAAAATATCATAAGTTATCTTGCAGGACTAATCCAGGAGGTGGATATCCAGCATACATCACACTCCAAACCATTTAGTCCCATCAATGACTTCAATATCATGGCTTGTTCACACAAAACACATAATTTTATACTTCAGATCGTACCATAATATTAACAAGACTCTCATTAGTAAATTGTCTTGTTTTACTTATCCTGGTTCCTGGGGGAGAAGACAGAACATAACTAGAATAACAACAAAACCAAATTATTTTATGTCTGGACGTCCCTTGTTTCACTATTAACTGTAGCTCTAATTGAATGTTGGATACAGGCTGTTTTCTTCAAGTTTAGGTTGAAAACCTGCCTGGCATTTTCAACTGAGAATTTTATTCTGTATCTAAATGATCAGAATATGTCTATCTCCTCTTTAATGTGTATGTTTCTGTATTATACTTCCAGGAAAAGAAAATCTAAGAAAAATAAATTTTCACTGTCAAAGAAGAAGACATTCTTAAAACTGAACTTGGCCCTGAATTATTTCAAATATCTGTTTGCTTTAAAAACTGTTCTATTTTTATTAGAAAGATATGCTGCAGGTTCCCGTCCCAAGTACCACTGAACTACTATCACATGTTTATGGAGACAGAAAGGATTAATTTTTGTGTGCTGTGGCACACCATGGCACTGTGACAACATTACAGGGCCTTCCAGAAGCAGCGTATAAAGAGATTTTAAAAAGAGTTTTGCTCTGAAACCAGTGATGGCAGTAGTTCTCTGAAGAAAATAAAATATCAGTGAGAGAAATATCAGAGTGTAATTTAGTTGTTTTTAGTTATCTACCTGCAAATAATTATCTTAGCCTACCTTCTTTGACTCCCTATATAGTCAGTGGATATTCCTCAACAGTGGTGTCCTGGGTTGCAGTATATTCTATCACCATCCTCATGTACTGTTGAAACCAGGTGAGGCAGTGCTCCCTGCC
>NC_031799.1:65136330-65152387 GCF_001522545.3 Parus major | reverse complement strand
TGAAGACCAGCCCCCCTTTCTTCCAGAGGATCACGCTTCAACAAGACCACCTCATCTGGACGACTACCATCACCCTAACAGGGTTCCAGGCTGTATTCTGACTCTGTCAGTGTTTTTGATATTATTGCATTTATTCTTTTTATCATTTTCCTATTAAATTATAATTCTGACTTGCGATCTCTCACTGGTTTGATTTCAAACTAGTACAGTTTCTTAAATTACCTTTTCAGCAGAATAAAAGTATTACTCACCGAGCGATATGGTGTGAGGAGAACAAAAATGATTTGCAAATGGAATCTTAGATCAATTGAAGAAAACCTGTTAGAAAAGTAGCTGACTGAATAAACAAAATTAAATCAGAAATTATTTTGAGTTGCATGTTGGGTTGGGCCTTAATGACAGGTTCCCCCAACCCAGAGATCAATGAAACTCTGGTTGCTTTCATTTTGGCAAATTTTGGGGAGGGTATGGACAAACACCTATGAGTTGGGAAAACAAAGTGGATTTAAGTATTTCAATAACACAGACCTCTACCATCTGTAAAATTTTCCTGTAGTGACTCTACACATTTGCACAAATATTTGTGTCCACAAGTCTAATCACTGCTTTACTGCTTTCCTGAAATACTGCCTTTTTCCTGAAGAGCTGCTTGTTTCTTGAATTACTTCTTTTGCTTCAGGATAATGTGCAACTGAGATGCTACTATATGGTTTTCATGCTTCATCCTTTCAGAACTAGAACTGGGTCTCTGCCATCACTACACATGCAGCTAATATGTGTATTTCTTTCACCTTATTTTCTACTGGATAAGAGCAAATACAGAATTGTATTAAATTGGGTATAACATTTTTGAAACATAGAGAACAACAGCTTTTATGTGTATCTCTCTATTTATTTATCTACACAATTATCCATGCTTTTGAGAACAGATGTTATACTAATCTATCTTTTTTGTACTGTTTTTCAGGTATAAAGCCAAGCAGGCATCTGCTTAAATATAGGTGTCTAGCACTGATCTTTACTACCAACAATTCCTGCAGGCTAAAATGGGGAGCAAATTGAAGCAGAGCAAGAGACACTTTTTGTTGTGGTGTTTGGTTTATCAGAAAAGGTAAGTTTTACTTACTTTACTTACTACTGTATTTTTAGTTCTCTATTTCAAAAGAAAATAGAAAAAAAGAAAGTGGAATGAATGCATCCAAATGTGGAAATGAGTGTAGAAGGGTTTGGCAGAGGCCTCTGTGAATGGAGCCAGGCTGTGGCACTGCCTCTCCTGAGCTCCAGCTGCACATCTCTTCCTCATGGTCATTATTTCCTGGAGTTTGACCTGATGTCCCCTCTCAAAAGGATTCTATCGTTCCCAGTCTGTACAGCTTTTAGCTGCTTTTCCTGGGAATCCAAAATGTGTTCAAGAATCTTTCAGGCTGTTTCCACGATGGATCTTAAGGAGCTCAGTGAAAGCTCAGCCCTTTGGCAGCTGCTTTGGAAATCAAAGGCATTTTCTGCTGAGATGCTGGTGACTCCTTGTTTCACTTTATGACAGCTCATGACTCTCCAGCAAAGGGCTGCAATCACTTTGTTGAGGATTTTATTTAAGAGGCTCTCAGGATTTAAAGAAGGAACAAGACAGAGATTGAAAAAGGCATCTAGGTTAGAGACATAAAAAATAAGTAAAATGGATGTGTATCAGTGGGTGCCCTGCGGTGATTCCTGAGTATTTTATGTCAGAAAGGTAAAATACAAAAGTACTAGTTCCCTGAGCAGGTGTTGGGGGTTAAGTGTCCTTAGTGGGTGCTCGACAAAGGACAAAGAGTGGCCGGGCCCAGGGGGGGAAGGGGGCAGGAAAGGAGGGTGGGGACAGTTTGGGTGGGCTTTCTCCGGCTTCGGAGGAAAAGACATTCTTTTCCTGGGACGCGGAACCGCTGCGGTGGAGAGAAGGGAATTTCGCCATCACCCAGACAGAGCTGCTGCTTCTTCTCCTTCTCCCCTCTTTGTTGGTGGCCTCGCACCCCCTGTCCTGCCGGGACGTGTGGCAGTGCCAGGCACCACTGTGGAGCTGCTGATCCGCCTCAGCCACCGGCCCAGGATCTCAGCTCATCCCTGTTGTTCCATCCGACTGTTCCTTGGAGCCCTGCAGGAGCACCGGGACTGACTGCCTGAGGGGTTTGTGAAACAAGCCTCTCCTCCATCCCATCTCAGCCGAGAAGGCTGTCACGGGGTCCCTATTCTGTTTTCTTGTTAATGCTGTAGTTATTGTTGTTTGTTTGCCTGGTTATACTAGTAAAGAACTGTTATTCTTATCCCCAGATCTCTGCCTGAAAGCCCCTTGATTTCAAAATTATAATAATTCGGAGGGAGGGGGTCTACATTCTTTCATTCCAAGGGAGGCTCCTGCTCTCCCTAGCAGACACCTGTCTTCTAGAACCAAGACAGCAGCCTAAGCAGAAACAGGTGTGCTGGAGCTGAAACCACAGAAGCAGAGAGGTCATTGGAAGAGATTTCAAATACCATTTCCAACTGCCTCTTTGCACTGTGGAAAGCCAATTCAAGTGTTTGCTGTTTTTATTATCAATATTTATTACACATTTAGATAGGGAGAAGCCCAGCTCTGAAGCTGTACTCTCAAAATGCACTGACTGTTCTCCAAACCTGAAATGTGGAATATGTGATGGAGAGGTTTATTGGAAACTGCTCAGACTAATCACTGAGTCTTCATAGAAGTATAGCGAACATCGTTTATTTCTATCTTTAGCACATTTTTATAAGGTCCAACAGGGTCCGTCGGCATAGCAAGCTACTATTGGTTGCTACATATTGTTTTACATTCTTTTCCAGTACACAATGCCATTATTTTTCTTTATTCTCACTGCTCCAAGAGCATTTCAAGGACACTGCCTTTAATATTGTCACCTGGATTGAAAGCTGGCTTGTGTAGACAGGCTTTTACTAAAATTTTGTGTCCTTGTTCTGCTAAAATATTCACTACAATTCCCCCTTTCTATTTTTGCATAAGCCAGGCTTTGTATGTGATTCCTTCTACACTTCTACAGATACAAGATAACATACAGCTTAAAACAACTATCCCTATTAATACCATAAGCAAAATTCATCACCCTTTCAGTACAAGAGACTTCAGCCATCCAGTAATGCCCCAGTTGACTAACCAACTTCCAATGGGGTTACTATCTTATTTCAACACATGTAACCTATTCTGTAGCTGTTTTAGTTGTTTGTGGATTGAAACTGAATGGTCAGTAAGGTTCAAACAGCACATACCTTCAAACTCCTCACAACCATGTCCTTGTGCCAAGACCAAAAAATCAATTGCAGCTCTATTTTGCAATACTGCATGACGTACACTACTTACATCAACTGAAAGTTCACTTAACATTGTTGATGTCAAATTCAATTCTTTCCAACAAGCTTGCCTTTTTAAAGTTGATAAGCCTTTAGCAGTAGCTTCTCCTGGAGTAAAAAAAGGAGGCTAGCCATACTATACCAGAACCCTAAAAGTCTGGGTCTCTATCATCATCACACTGTAATTCATTCGGGCTTTGTTTTGCCCGTTTGATGTTTTTTATTTTACCAGCTATATTCAGCAATTGGTATAAATTTGGATGGAACGAAGTAAGTTTTCCAAGGTAACAGGGTCCTCCATGTGGGCTAGCAGGAATCCCATTCCATGCTGTATCTCCACAGATTAAGAATATTGCATTAGGTAATCGCCTTGGTAACTGTCCTGGGAGATTGTACCGTGAATAACAAGTTTTTACCTTTGGTGTTAGTGGTAAGATCAACTATAAGGTTAACGGTAGCCCAGTGTTGCATCACTTTGTTGGAGTGGCTTTTTGTCGGGGGCTCAAACATAATCCATCCACCTGAGGTAATTGGTGGAGCCTAACAAGTACAATTCTTTTTGGGGCCCTATGGTAACATTGAGAACTTCAATAATTTTTGCTTGCCAGCAGGCTTCAAGTTATCTTGACATGAAGCCAACAGTGCAATTGCACTCTTGTAACATTGTCAATTGATTCAGTCAAGTTTCATTACTAACAAAACCTTTAAATGCTTGAGGATCCCATTCAGGGACCTCCATGAAATAGGTGTGAAAAGGATCTCCAGGTGTGGCTAGGCTTAAACACATTGAATTTTGGCCTGTTAAGTGTGCCAGAGTGACCCATATGTTCTGTTGCTTTTGGATGTTAGTTAGCAGACAGTTGGTCAGGACCATACACAACACAATTACTATGAGCAGTTTGTTCCACAAAAATGACACCATACTTTCAGAATCACACCTAATCAGGCTTTTGTAATTTGTTGAATGAATTCCTTTAAGGTTTAAAGTTAAATGAACTTTCAAATATGCTCACCTTAACTTTTGAAGGGGGGGATACTTACACCTTATACTAACATCTTCTCTAAAATTACTAATAATTTGCAAATAACGATTATTACACAAGCTAAAACCTTCTCTCTTAAACTATTCTCTAACTACTTTTAACACACATGCTCTGGTATTCATGCAATCTAAGCATAAAAGCAATTTGCTTAAAGGGTAAAAAATACAGTTATAGTTTTGCTTTTATATACAGTCAGATGGAGTCTCTACACTCTTTTAGATATTCTACAAAATTCTTCTCACAAACAGACTATGATTTAACGTGATTCAGTCTTGGAACATCTGCTGCTCCTGTGATATCAGCTGGCAGCCGATCAGTGACTGACTGAGGGCATCAATGTTCGGGCTGTTCTTCACATCCTTCGTGGCTGCTTTGGTCCATCGGCTAGGCACCCATAGTGGTCCAGCATCTGTGGAAACACAACTGTAGCCTTGCCCGTTAAACAGCAATGGATATGGTCCCTCCCAGATGCCTGTTTTTGGATTCTTATAATATAATTTAATTTCTGGGGTAGCTTGCATTTTTATCTGGCTATTATGAATTACCACAGGGGGCTGCTCTAAATCTCCAACTAAACTGAGGAAATTTAGAGTGAATAGCACTTGTTGCAACTGAATGACAGGATCTGATTGTTCTGCTGTTTTTTGTTTATCTAAATACTTTTTTAAAGTCTTATGGGCTCTTTCTACAATGGCTTGTCCAGTTGACACATGGGAAATTCCAGTTACATGTTTAACTCCCCATTTTTGTAAGAACTGAGATACCCGTGCTCCTACATATGCAGGCCCATTGCCTGTTTTCAGCTCTTTTGGCACTCCCATCACAGCGGAGCACGATACTGAATGTTGGCTTACATGTATGCTTTGGTCTCCCACTTGTGCAGTGGCCCAAATAATTTTTGAAAAGGTATGTATTGTAACATGTACATATTTGAGGTGGCCAAATTCAGGCACATGTGTTACATCCATTTGCCAAATCTCACAGACTTGAAGACCTCTAAGGTTAACACCTAAGCTTAGACTGGTTCCATATTGACTCCATTGTGGACAGGATTTTACAATGCCTTGTGCATCTATCAAGCTGGTACCAAATTGTCTCTTTAAGGCTTTTGTGGCTTGATGAAAGAGAGCATGACTCTCTCTTGCAGCTGTAAAAGAGTCTCTTGCTGCTGCAACAGCAGGACTGACAAGCATATCAGCTCTTGCATTGCCTTCTCTAACTCCGTTTGATGACTGCGGATGTGAATGATGCAACAAGATTCTTCTCTATCTTAAACAGCTGTCTTAATTAGCAGGAATAGTTGACACAGCTGATTATTATTCAGTGGTTTGATGAGAGCATCTTCGATATGAACCACACCTACCACGTATAATGAGTCTGATACAATGTTCAGCTTTCTGTGTCTTCAACGAGACAATGCCCATGAGACAGCTGTAAGTTTCAACGTCTGCAGTGAGTCATGTGCATCTCCATCTATGGTATTGCTTTTACAGCTTGAGCCTTCTCGCCAGGTGCAGGCTGCTTTTTTTTGTCAATTTCCTGCATCAGTATATACTGTAAGGCCTTCCACTGGTTGCTGCACTATTTTAGGCTGTTGCAACCACTGTTGCTTTCAGATGTTCTGTAAACATGGATCTTTAGGTTGCTTGTTTGTACAGTTCCTGGATAACTGAGCAGCACTAATCGTATTGGTTCTGAATGTCTCAGCATCCACTCAAGGTTTTCTATTTTTATTGGGAAGCTAATATGCTCTGGTTCAGCACCACTAGTTTCCATAATTCACATTCTCGCCTTTTTAATGAGGTAAGCAATTGCTTCTGTTCTCTGCTAAATACTCATAGGTGGCATACGTGCTGTAAAAATCCACTCAAGGATTGTCAAAGGTTCTTCACATTTTGCTGATAATCTAACAGACTGTACCTCCTTGACAGGCTGCTTGGCATCTTGACAGCTCTCAGATGGGTCTTCTCCCCCTTTTTCTTTTTGCCAAGCAGGCCATTGGAATATGATAGCACATGGGGCAATGGGATGATTACAGATCAAAAGTCCCAAAGGCACATCTAGCAATCTTCAGTCTGGAAGCATTGAAAGTAGCTTCTTCCCTAGGAATGTAAGACATTTATTTTGGTCTACAGAAAGGGTAACAGGAGTTAGTGAATCTGTGCATTTCAAGAGGCTCATTAAAGGTGCCATCTCATCATTCCTAATGCCAGCAATGGATCGTACCCATTGCAGATCTCCAATGAGTTTCTGTGCATCGTTGAGCGTATTGATCTCAGTAGTCAATTCTAATTTCTGCAGGAGGAATGATGAAGATGTTAAAATGCACCCTGGATACTTCCACTGGGCTTGTTTTTGAATTTTCTCTGGGGCAATTACCAAGCCTTTTGCAGCAAGTTGAGCAGCAATATATGCAAGGTCATCATCTTGGAATGGATCACATTGACAGAACAAGATATCGTCCATGTAGTGGTAAATAATTGTCTGAGAAAGTTTTTCATGCACAGGTGCCAGTGCCCAATGCACAAACATTTGGCACACTGTTGGGGAGTTTTTCATCCCCTGTGGAAGGACCACCCACTCAAATCTTTGAGATAGACTTTCTTTATTAATTGCTGGTAAGGTAAAGGCAAACTGCACTGTGTCTTCCTTTTGCAGGGGTATTATGAAGAAACAGTCTTTCAAGTCTATGACTAAAGGATGCCATACCTGTGGCAGCATTGTGGGAGAGGGCAACCCTGGTTGCAATGCTCCCATTGTCCAGATTTGGTCATTCACATTGCACAGATCATGCAGTAATCACTGCTTTCCAGATTTCTTGGGGATGACAAAGATTGGAGTATTCCATGGGCTGAGTGATGGTTGTATGTGTTTTGCTTGCAGCTGCTCTTTGACAAGCTCATGTGCAATTGCCAGCCACTCCTGAGAGAGAGGCCACTGCTTGACCCACACTGGCTCATTAGATTTCCATTGAATCCTTGGGGTCAGCGGCCTGTCAGCAGTGGCAACTACTGAAAAGGCAATTGGCCAGGAAATATTAATGTTGCTCCGAGCTAGCTTAGAACATTTTGACCAATGAGCCTGCCAAGGTTTCCAGGCAAAAGCATGACATATGGACGGACATAAGGTGGTAGTCTGTCCCTCAGGAAATCAAAACTGAATTGGATGAACGCTTATCAGTGGTGTAGAGCGTCCTCCTACACCTTGCACTGAGTTTAAGGCTAGTGGAGAGGCCAATCTTTTGGCCACCAGACTCAGCTGACGATGGTGACATCAGCTCCTTTGTCTAACATCATTTTGACTTTTTGCTGCTTCATTCTTTGCCGTAGGGTGATTTCAATTACTGATTGATGGTTCATTTGTTGAACAAGATTCACCACTGTAGATCCAGTAGATCTGAATCCTCTGGCTCCATGTTTAGAGATGCTTCAAAAAATATCTTTATCAGTTGCTACCTTTTGAAACAGCACCAATGGAGTGATTTTTGTCCCCTTCTTAATTGTGAGTGGAGGTGCTAATGTGTAGGCACAGATTTGAATTTCACCAGTGTAATCAGCATCAATAACTCCTGGGAGAACAATAAGTCCTGCAACTCCAGTAGATGATCTTCCAATTAGCAAAGCACCCAGTATGCTGGTGATAGAATAAATGGGTCGTGTGATTCCGGTTGGGATCTTATGGATGGTGCTGCCAACGAGAGTGACATCTACTTGCAGGCAGACTGATTTCCAAGCTTCCCCTGGTTGCTGGTGGGTTGAGTTGCTGTACAGAGTTGGGCCAGCTACGTGTGTCCCCATGAGGCAGCTCTTTGTGCTCTTGCTCATGTTTTTTGCAAAATGACATGCAGTAATAGCATGATTATCCATCTGGCAACAATCACACCACAGGGAAGCTTGGCAGGACTTTAGGAAGTGTCCTTTGTTGCTGTATCAGTAGCAAACGTTTGGAGTGGTAGTGAAAGGTTTGCGTCCATTTCCCAATTTACTGACCGCAGCAGCAAGTAAGTTGGTAGTTGGTTTTATGGCTTCTGCAATTGCATTGGCTACAAGTTGTTCTTGTTGTGTCTGATGAAACTCTCAGAGCAATATCTAACAAGTCCCCCACATCTGCTTGTTTTCGGAGTCTGGCAAGGATAGGCTTTATTTTTGCATTAGCATTCTCAAAAGCTAACAATTTAAACATGTTCTGCTTTGCTTCCTCAGTCATGTCATTCTGAGCTTTCAGGGCCACTGATAAAATGAGGATATGGTTTTGTGAGGCCTTGCAGTACTGTTGTGAAGGAAGGATGAGGCATGGAATCAGGCGCAGCACTAAAAGCTTACCCAGCAAGCTGCGCTGACAAATGTATTGCAAGGGGATAATTTAATTGTACAGCCATGTGACTGTAAACTCCTGAACCAGTGATCATGTCAGGATTAAGTCCATACAGTACATCATTTTGATCCCGAGGTTGACTGGCTTCCAGAATAGCTAACCTTTTCCTTTCCTTCTCCTACACCATGAACTGCGATGGAGACAAAAGCAGATGTGCTAGGTTCTGGCTGTCTTTGGGACTCTTAACATCAGAGGTGAATAACCAATCCAATGCAGCGTTTGCAGTTTCAGATTTATTGCCATGCTCAGTAACTGTCTTTTTGGCTTGCTGTAAGATTTTCCAGTCGTGCTGTTCATACCATGGATTTTGCTGGTCATTTAAAATGGGACAAGCTATTGCTCCTGCTGCTTGCCATTACCCTTCAAGTATTGCATCTCGAATGATGCCAGTACATCTTTGCCTTGATTTTTGTTTCCTGTTCTCTTCTTCTAGGGTAGTAGAGTTAGAACTTGAACAAGATTGTGGTGTTGAAAGTGTCTCCAAAGATGGAGGAGATGGTTCAGGACATATCATATCTTATAGCTTCTGTAGATTCTGCTTGCTGTCTCAGCATTTGCTGTGGAGCTGCTTTTTCTTGATGACACTGAGCTCCACTTGTACTTAATGTCTGCTCAATTTGAGTGTGCAGCTGTTGCACAAGTTGTTCTATTTGCTGTTGCCACTCTAATAGATCCTTTTTCAATGCATAGTTACAATTGATTGGTTCTCCTGACAGTGGTTGCCCATCTTCTAAATGCATCGACACGCCATTGTCTGGGGGGAGGAGGAAGTCCTGCGGCGTTCCCCAGTGAACAGTAGATGGCAGTGAAGGATAGATTTTTCGGCTTGCACTCTGGGCGTTCTTATTTCTGCTGACGTTTGGGGCTCCACCTGGCTGGGGCTGGAGCCATCTCCTTCCGGAGACGCCATCATTTCTACACCCACATTTGGTGGAGTAACTTCCGGCTTGGACTCTGCTGGCATGGTCCCACCCACCCCGCTACACTCCTGAGATTTTAAAAGTTCTGAGACTGAGCTGCATTGCTTCCCCATGAGCCCCTTCACCGGCTTAATGTGCCTAACCTCAAAGAAAGCACCCAGATGGCTGAGTGATGTGGCAGGAGGTGACTGTGATACATCCGTCTCGCACCGAGCCATGGCTTGCAAGGCAGTGGTAGCGACTGTGGACTCCATTTTCATTTCTTTTAAGGTATTCAATACAACTTGCCAGATCGAACCAAGCATTAGAGCGTCTTTGCTTTTCCCCATGATCGCTTTTTCCCACAACAAACCTCCTATGTCTTTCCATTCTTCCACTGCAAAAAGCAGTGGTGGCACCTGAAGGCGCCCGTTTTCTCTGGCCCATTAAATGAGCTTTTCAAGGTCCTTATCCTTGACTGCCTCTCCTTGTTTAACAATAATGTTTAGAAGCAGTATCCATCCTGCCGCAAATTCAGCCTCAATGCTAGCAAGTCCAGCTGGCGGAGGGAGGGGAGCAACTCCTCCTCCTGGGTGCCGACCCGCACTTGCTTTCTGCCTTCGCCCCAGCTCCTCCGCCCCCAGTTTTCCCCAGTGTTAAGAATAACATGTTAAGGATACTGTTTGTAAACCCCTTACTTACCTTGTATCCCTGTCCCAGGTTTACTTACCTTGTACCCCTGTCCCAAATTGCTGTACCCCATATTTCTTGTTCCTTGTTCAGCCAGGCCCTGGCCCCTCTCCCAAGTTGCTGTACCCTGTGTTTCTTGTTCCTTGTTCAGCCAGGCCCTGCCCCCACTGCTCCTAGACTCCCACATGGCATCATTGTACCCCTGCCCCAAGTTGCTGTACCTTGTTCAGTTGGGCCCTGAGGAGGAGGATGACATAAGGACTTTTATGTAAACGAGAGAAACCAGAGACTCATGGGATGCACACAGACGGGAAAAAACCCTGAGACAACGAGCCACACTAAAAGGAAGGAATAAAAACAGTACTGTCGAACGAGGAAGACCCAGAGGAGTCCCCTGACTTCCCTCCAGAGGCCAACATAACCACGAGGGGACTCAACTAGGATGACACACTAGACTACGAGGCCAAGAAAATGAGTCTTCCTGGGGACTCCTGTGAAGAAGGAAGGCCCAGCTCTGCCCTAGTGACAGAGCTGCGTGGATCCTCCTCTTCTGCGGTGTCCAGTGGTGGTGTGCGTGATCCCTCAGGCCCCCACCCCAGAGGTGTCCTGTTTAATAAAGGTCTTTTTAAAAGGAGCTGGTCTCCTGGCCTGTTCATCACAGCTTGGGGGCTCATCTGGGATAGTCATGCCCCAAAGAGGACCACGGATGGGACAGCTGCCCGCCCTATTGGGTCTCCAGGGGACAGCTGGCTATACTGGACCTGGAAGGACATCCTGGGATTGACAGCGCAGAAGAGCACCGGATTGGGTAAGCCATCAGTGGCGGGAGTAGGAGGCGAGTGAGTGGATGTGTGAGTGAGACGGGGGCTGGCAGCTCAGACTCCCGGGGCGAGTGTGAGCTGCCCACTACCGCGGTTCCGTACTCCCGCGAGGGGGCCAGCTGGGAACGGCAGGAAGCAAAAGAGGCCCAATTGGGCCCAGAGAAACGAGTGAGGCGTCTCCTGGGGATAAATGCCCTCCCTCTGAGTGTGCAGAGGGTACCTAAGTGTATGAGTGGCACACATAGGGGTAGACCCCTCTACTGAAAAGGGCTAAGCGGCCTAGGCTGCTCCGGGCGTGTGGAAGGCCTAGGTGAGTGAGAGTCACACGCAGGCAATCTAGGTAACTCCTGGGGTGCTGTGTGGGGGTGCCTAGCTTAGGTGTGAGTGAACACACCCCCCCTGCTTGGGTTACTCAAGATGACCTGACTGGGGAATTGGAATTGGGGGTCCCCAGGCCCTACCAGCACCAGGCGGTCAGCGAAGGGTCCTCACTTCCCAGGGTCTGTGACACAGGACGTGCTGAAAGGCTCTAGTTGTCACAGCTCAGTCTCAGCTCAGGGGATTCCTGGAAAGGGAGGTCGTCAGCCTGCTGCCAGAGAGCACAGGGGCAGGTAGTCTGCGCGGGCAGGCAAGGCAGCTAGAGTAATACACTCACGCATCCCTTAGCCAAAGCCATCCCCTGGTGAGCGGAGTGGCTAGGAGGCAAGGGGGAATTCTCCCACCACTCACTTCCAGTCAGCCCTCGCGCAGAAGCTATTCTCACTGGGGAAGGGGGATAGTCAGGGAGCGGAGGGGCAGGGGGTTCCGGGGTGAGCCCTGCTGACCAAACCTTGTGGACAGCACTGAGACAGGGACAGGGGAAGGTCCCAGTAGCGTCTAGTGCTAGGGTCCCCTCAATGTCGACCCAGGAGTGCTCATAGTCTTCACTGGCAAGGGGGTCAGGGAGGCGAGGCGCGAGGGGAACGGGATTGGGGTGTAGGGAGGGGCAAGCGGAACCTGCAAGCCCCACTGGGACCTAACCCCAGGGGCAAGCGGAGACTGCAAGCCCCAGATTGGAGTGTAGGGAGGGGCAAGCAGAACCTGCAAGCCCTGCTGGGACCTAATCCCAGTGGCAAGCGGAGACTGCAAGCCCCAGAAAATTCAAAGTGTGAGTGGAAGGCCGGCCGAGTGTAAGAAAGGGTGTGGATTCTTGTGTGAGAAGATTGAGTGTATTCCCTAGTGTGAGAGAGTGAGTTCTTAGAGTGTAAGTGGTTTTTTGTTGAAGTTTGAAAGGTCAGTTGCCTGTCATTAGAAATTTTAGTTTGAGTAGGGGCACCTTTATAAAGTATAGTTTAAGTAAGGGCCAGTTTTAAGTTGGTTAGAGGTTGTGTTGCCTGTCAGTTCCAGTTTTGTTCAGGTAGAGGCACTGTAAGTTTTTTTTAGTGAAGGCCCGGAGATAGGAGGAGCAATGGGACAGTGTTTAAGTAAGAGAGTAGGTCCCAAGGGGAATGAAGAGGCCACCAGAACCATTCCCCCCGATAGCCCACTAGGGCAAATGTTAAATTGCTGGGATGCACAAGAGGCCACCAAGAGCCTAGACCGGATCAAGATGATCCATTACTGTATAGAGGTCTGGCCCAAAGTAGAGATGCAAGGACAATGGCCTTGGTACGGTACTAAAGATCCTTGGATGTGCTCCCAACTGTACCAGCATCTGAAGACTAGAAGAGGCTCGAGTCCAGAGGAGATCAGTTATGCAGCCATGTGGCTGAAAGAAAGAGTGGACACAGAGATGGTGAAGGTATGCAAGTTAAAGGAACAGAAGGGGGAAGGGAAAGAAAGTAGGAAGCAAGAAAAGGAGGCTAGTGAAACAAGTAGTAGATGGGACCCCCTAGATCACCTATCCCCTCCTCCTGCATACCCAATAGCACCCCAGACTTCTTCCCCCAATTCTCTGACTTTTTCCTCTTCTGCATCACCCCCGCTAGACCCTTGTATTTCCAATCCAAACCCTTTCCACCCGAACCAATCCCCATCTACGTCTTCAGCCTCCTCTACCATCCCGATACCCTTTTCCTCACCCCACCACCGTTGGTGGCCCCAGTCCCTTCTAATCTACTTGTTACCTCTCCCTTACCTCCAGAAACCCCTATATCAGACCAAGTTTCTTCTCCCTCGCCTACTACTGTCCCTTTGCCCCCTCCCAACTGGGAGCTGAGTACCCCCAAAGTTAATACCAATCCTCCTCCTAACAACCAGCAGCTCCCTATGACCTACACCTCTAGTCAGGAACAGAATCTTGGAGATGGACTCTACTGTCGCACACGATCTAAGACAACTAAGCTCCTTCCCCTGAGAGAAGTCCCTATGGGAGGAGTAGCTGGAGGGGTAGGGTTTGTCAATGCGCCATTGACAGCTTCAGAAGTCCGGGGATTTAAGAAAGAGCTAGGGAACCTAGTTGAAGACCCAGTAGGGATAGCCAACCAGGTAGACCAGTTCCTGGGTCCAAATACTTACACCTGGGGGGAGTTAAACTCTATTTTAAACATCTTATTTAACCCTGAAGAGGTCGCCATGATCCATACTGCAGGGATACAAATCTGGGAAAGGGAGAATAGATCGGGACTCCCAGGAGAGTATAAGCTCCCACAGGTAGATCCAGGGTGGGATCCTAACAGGGAGGAGGGAAGGCGGAACATGAGGGACTGCAGGTCCCTAATAGTGAAGGGTATTAAGGAATCAGTTCCCCCGGGTAATAACACAAAACTAGCCTTTGATGGGACCCAGGAGAAGGATGAGACTCCAGCCACCTGGTTGAATAGGTTGAGGAGAAACTTTCAACTATATTCATGGATCCCGACAGTCCTGAGGGCCAGGTACTATTAAAAGTAGTTTGTTACTAAGTCCTGGCCTGATATCAGGAGGAAGCTTGAGAAACTAGATGACTGGCAAGAAAAGGGGATCAATGAGCTATTAAAAGAAGCTCTAAAAGTCTACTTGAGGAGAGAAGAGGAGAAGATGAAGACAAAGGCAAGACTCATGGTGGCGGTGGCCAGGGAGATTGTCAGATCAGACAGGAATCAGGCAGATAGGGTTCAGCCAGGTGATGGAAAGCCAAAGTCCCAGTTGCAGGGAGATAGGAAGAAATTCTTTATGTCTCCATGGACCAATCCTGGGAACCCTTGAGGGAGTGGGAGGTGTTATTACTGTGGAGAGACTAGGCATCTCAAAAGGGACTACAAGAAATTATCCCTAGATGAGGCAATAGCTAGAAAGCAGGATGACATGGAAAAAATCTTAAGGGGAGAGGAAGGTTGTGATTAGGGGTGTCGGGCTGTATGTAATAGAGGACCCGATGAAACACCAAGAAGAGCCCCTGGTAAACCTTGAGGTAGGTCCCCAGAGTGAGGAGGTTGAATATTTAGCAGACACAGGAGCAGACTGTTCAAGTTTGAACAAGCTCCCGACTGGAATGTTTTTAAGTAACAAAGTTTGTGAAGTGTCAGGAGCTGAGGGAAAACCCTTCATGGCTCCTGTGATAAAAAATGTTGAAGTGAAGGGAAACTCTCGGCAGTGCTATGCAGACTGTGTATCTACCAGACTTGGAGACTAACTTGCTGGGAAGAGACTTGCAGGTGCAGCTGGGGGTGGGAATAATACCAGTGAATGGAAAGATGGTGGTCCATATGATGAAGCTAACAACAGAAGATATAGAAAAGATTAACCCTGAGGTTTGGGCAGTAGAAGGAAAGTTCAGATATTTAGACATTTCCCCAATAAAGATAGAAATCCAGAAAGGAACCTCTCCTATCAGAATCAGGCAGTACCCAATGTCCCTAGAGGGCAGAAAAGGACTGGCCCCAGTCATTGATCACCTGCTGGCAGAAGGTATTTTAGAGCCACGCATGTCACCCCATAACACCCCGATTTTGGCTGTCAAAAAGGCAGAAGGGAAATACCGGCTAGTCCAGGACCTGAGGGAGGTAAATAAGAGGACTGTTACCAGGCACCCAGTGCTGTCAAATCCATACACCCTCCTGAGTCAAGTACCTAATGAACATGCTTGGTTCACAGTTATCGATTTGAAGGATGCATTCTGGGCATATCCCCTAGCAGAAGAATGCAGTGATTGGTTTGCCTTTGAACGGGAATATCCTGAAAAGAAAAGAAAACAACAGCTAAGGTGGACTTGCTTGCCTCAAGGCTTTACAGAGTCCCCGAACCTTTTTGGGCAAGCATTGGAAGATTTACTGAGCCAATTTGATCCCGAAGGTGACATCCAAATTTTACAATATGTTGATGATCTCTTGATATCAGGGGAAGATCAAGACCGCGTAAGAAAAACCAGTGTGCGGCTGTTAAATTTCTTGGGGACCAAGGGATTAAGGGTGTCCCGGAATAAATTACAGTTTGTAGAGCCCAAAGTCATTTACTTGGGACACATAATAAAACAGGGCCATAAGGAACTGAGCCCAGAGAGAGTATCAGGCATTCTAGCCATACCTGCACCAAAAACAAAGAGGGACATAAGAAAACTCTGAAGTCTTTTTGGTTATTGCAAACTATGGATAGAACAATATACCCAGAGCGTCAAATTTCTTTATGAAAAACTGGTTGATTGTGAACCCATAAGGTGGACAGCTGAAGATGAAGAGCAATTAAACCAACTGGAGGATAAGCTCTCCTCAGCACGAGTTTGTCATGGGGTAGCTTTAGCTTTAAGGCAGCTGAGGAAAGAGGGGAAGTTGAAGGTGCTGATGGCTGATGGGAGTTCTTCCTCCTGACCAATTATCAGTCATTTCCAAGATTTGACAGCAGTTCTGACCATTAAAAAGTGAATTCAACTTGTAAACACCCCCTTAAGAAGTACAGACAGTGTTCTCTCGCTCTTTTT
>NC_031799.1:65117109-65135287 GCF_001522545.3 Parus major | reverse complement strand
GAATTTGATTTGTTTGTCAATTCTGAGGAAGGGACTGCATATGGGGTTCTGACCCAGGAATGGGGAGGATGTCGTAAGCCCATAGCCTATCTATCTAAACTGCTGGACCCCGTAGCTCGTGGGTGGCCCACCTGTGTGCAATCAATAGCTGTTGCTGCCATTCTAATAGGAGAGGCCCAAAAGCTAACCCTACTGGGTAAGATCAGAGTCCACACACCACATGATTTAAAGATAATCTTGAGCCGAAAGGCTCAGCAGTGGCTGACAGATGCCAGGATATTAAAATATGAGGTCATCCTAATGGATACTAGCAATTTGGAGCTAGTAACCTCCAAGGGCTTGAACCCAGCACAATTTTTATCGGGGGAGCCTCTGCCCAAATTAGAATATGACTGCTTAGAATTGGTAAATCTCCAAACCAAAGTGAGGGAGGATCTGGGAGACGTACCCCTGCCGTATGGGAAGGTACTATTCACTGATGGTTCTTCCAGGGTGGTGGAGGAGAAAAGATATTCAGGGTATGCAGTGGTCATAGAGGCAGGGGAAGGAAAACTAGAGGTACTAGAAAAAGAAAGACTACCCCCCAGTTGGTCAGCTCAGTGCTGTGAGGTTCATGCTAAGAGGGGTCTGGACTTGCTAGAGAAAGAAAAAGGAACCATCTATACAGATTCAAAGTATGCCTTTGGGATAGCCCATACCTTTGGTAAGATCTGGGAAGAGAGAGGCTACCTGAACTTCAAAGGGAAGAACCTAGCACATGAAGGGCTGATTAAATCAGTATTAGAGTCCTTGACCAAACCCACAGAGATTGCAGTGGTCCACACAAAGGGGCATCAGAAGGGAGACTCCTTAGAAAGCAAAGGGAACCGACTTGCTGATCAAGCTGCTAAAGAAGTGGCCTTAGATCCAAAGGAATCAGTTAAAGTTTTTAAACTGGATGAGGTAGTAACTGAAGAGGACAGAAGGAAGGAACCAATATTTACCAAGAAAAAGTTGGAAGTAATAAAGAAATTAGAACTCTCTCAAGGGGAACAAGGGGAATGGTTAACCTCAGATGGGCGAAAGTTTCTAAACAAGGCTTTAGCCCGGAAAATATTAAATGAGATGCATGAACTGACTCATTGGGGAACCCAAGGGTTGTGTGATCATTTTCTAAGGGAAAACCTATGCTTGGGAGTTTATGGTCTAGCAAGGGCCATAACAAAAGGGTGTGTAATATTCCAGAAGGTAAACCAGAAAGTAATGAGAAAAACTGAACCTGGGGGAAGAGAGTTAGCCATGAGACCATTCCAGAGTGTGCAAGTGGACTTCACAGAAATGCCTCCTATAGAAGGATATAAACACCTATTGGTGATAGTTGACCATCTAACCCATTGGGTAGAGGCATTCCCCACAAAAAAAGAAACAGCAGAAGAGGTCACCCGGATAACACTGGAAAGTATTATCCCCAGATATGGGCTAGTGAATACCATTGACTCAGATAGGGGATCCCATTTCACCTCACAAGCCTTACTGGCCATTGTAAAGGTTCGAGGAATAAAGTGGAGACTGTACACTCCATGGCACCCCCAGAGTTCGGGTTGGGTGGAACGTATGAACAAGACATTGAAAAATGCGTTAACAAAACTAATAGCTGAGACCCAGATGAACTGGTTAAAGTGTTTGCCTCTCACCCTCCTGAGAATCAGAAACCGGCCACGATCTGACCTTGGTGTCTCCCCATATGAAATGATGTTTGGGCTCCCCTTTCTAATGACCCATTACAGCACTGGAGATCATATAGAAGGGGAAGAAATGGCTAAAAAGTACCTAGAGACAATTGGAAGGACCCTAAATAACTTAAGAAGGAGAGGATATCTCCCCCAAACCTTCCCACTTGACACAAACATCCACCAGATCAATCTGGGGGATTGGGTATTGATTAAATCCTGGAAAGACACCCCCTTAACCCCGAAATTTGAAGGTCCCTTCCAGGTCCTGCTGGTGACCCACGCTGCTATTCCGACCCAGGAAAAGGGGTGGACTCATGTCTCCCGTGTAAAAGGACCGTTATCACCTCCTCCTGACTGTGGACAAGGCCCAGAAAAATCCCCCACGAGTTCTCCCAAGTGGACTGCAATTACGGATCCTACCAGTCTAAAAGTGACTCTTAAGAGGCAGCCAGAAATACACTGAGAGAAAAAGAATATAAACAAAGACTGCAGAACTCTGCTGAGTTGGTTGGTTTAAGCGAGAGTGTTCTTGAAGTTATTGTGGTTGTTGCTGTTAAGTATTTTTGATGTTAGTAAAGTTGGTTGAATAGGAAACCCCCCCATTAACTTCTCCCACAGAACATTCTCCAAAAAGGCAACTAAATTAAAGAAAAAAGTGGTAGAAGAAGGACCATACCATCTCTCCTGATCCCCATCTCTCCTGATCCCCCAAAAACCTAAGAGGCAAGACCGGATGAGGCTAAAAAAGGAAGGTGAGCCATGAAGCTCCCTAAAATGAAACTAGCTCATACTGGACTCTTAGGTGGACTGATGTTGGTCCAGCTGGTGAGCCTTGGGATAGGGGGCGGTGGAGAAGCATGTACAAAGTGCTACTATCCCCTATATGATGGAGAGGATCTAGGATCACTGATGAGGGTCCACACAAACATCAATCCCACCTGTTTTGATCTTACCCAATTGGAAACCTGCCAGGAGGAGGGAAAGACATATTGGATTGCTAGAAATACTGCCTCATTTAGGCAATGTCTGCTTGGAGAATGCCCTGTAGGAGAATCCTGGCTCTGCTTTGAACAAGAAGGACTGAATGATGTAATAAAGGAAAAACAATTGAGGATAAAGAAGGCTAATCTGGATGAAACTCTGGGTAAGAACCTATTCATTGACCTGATGGAGAGAATCAGCAGAGAGTTAAACTTAACCAATTGTTGGGTATGTGGGAACACCCAGATGTCAGATATTTGGCCCTGGGAAGGGATCAGCCTGGCACCTTTAGACATTTTAAGGTGGAAATTAACTGAGCAGAAACCCCAGATGGGGAACAGGGGACGAGAACAATGGGATCTGAAAACAAGGGTGATTGGGGAAGAATGCATTAAAAGGGCAGGAAAAAGATACAAAACCCCTGTGGGAAAAATGGCCTGTAAAAGATACCTAACTGTGAAAGACTTGGGTAGCAGGTGGATCCCCCAAGAACCAAACAGGTATTGGGCCATTGGGAAAAAGGAAAGGGAGTGTATTTATCATGAGTGGTACAAACTGCATGAGTGCGCAGAAAAGGGAATAAACCCTTTTTGGGGGTTAAAAGAACTCTCAAAATATTGGGAACATCCTACAGACACACAGGACACTTTTTGGAAGGCCCCTGAGTATTTATTTTGGATTTGTGGGAGCATT
Organism: Parus major; assembly: GCF_001522545.3. NCBI lineage: Eukaryota > Metazoa > Chordata > Aves > Passeriformes > Paridae > Parus > Parus major. Next base: position 65,131,901 of record NC_031799.1, on the reverse strand, counting down.
GCCTATACCCACCTCCCACGGGATTGGGCGGGAAGCTGCACAATTGGGATAATAAAGCCTGCTTTTTTCCTCCTACCCAAGGAATCAGAGTCATACTTGGGAGTCCCCTTGTATGATAACTTAAAAAAAGGCAGTCAAAAGAGAAGGTATGTAATGGACCTAGGAAGTAATCAGAAATGGAAGGGGAAGATCTGGACCCCTGAAGAAATAATTAAGACATATGGACCGGCCACGTGGGCCCAGGATGGATCCTGGGGGTATCGTACCCCAGTCTATATGTTAAATTGAATCATCTGTCTCCAGGCAGTATTGGAAGTGGTGTCAAACAGAACTGCTGTTGCTTTAGACCACATCAGCACACAATTGGCACAAACCAGGGCTGTAAGTCTACTAGATTCAGCTGGCGGTGGACTACCTATTGGCAGATGAAGGAGGCATTTGTGGAAAGTTTAATTCATCTGAATGTTGCCTGGAGATAGATGATAAGAGTGAGGTAATTAAAAACATCTCGAAAGAAATACAAAAGGTAGCTTATGTGGGCACCCAGGAATGGACTCCTCTGGTGAACTCAGACTGGTGGAATGACCTTTGGACCTTCAAGGGAGGGTAGCAGAAAAAAGTAGTCTTTATTGCTGTCTGTGCATTTGCAAGTTTTTTGTTCCTACCCTGTTTACTCCTCTGTATAATCAGGACAGTGACTACCACAGTACAAGCTAGCATTCAGTTCCCTGAAATAAAAGATAAGAAGCAGGCCAGGATCATGTTAATGGAAACTGAAAGTCAGGATCAGGAGCACAAAACTGCCAGGGTAATATATGAGCAATATCAAGAATTAAGAGATAAATATTCCCAAGAGCCAGAAATTAAAGGTTGATGCAGGCTAGAGCCTGATCAAAATATAAGAGGGGGGATATTGTTAAGAATAACATGTTAAGGATACTGTTTGTAAACCCCTTACTTACCTTATATCCCTGTCCCAGGTTTACTTACCTTGTACCCCTGTCCCAAATTGCTGTACCCCATATTTCTTGTTCCTTGTTCAGCCAGGCCCTGGCCCCTCTCCCAAGTTGCTGTACCCTGTGTTTCTTGTTCCTTGTTCAGCCAGGCCCTGCCCCCACTGCTCCTAGACTCCCACATGGCATCATTGTACCCCTGCCCCAAGTTGCTGTACCTTGTTCAGTTGGGCCCTGAGGAGGAGGATGACATAAGGACTTTTATGTAAACGAGAGAAACCAGAGACTCATGGGATGCACACAGACGGGAAAAAACCCTGAGACAACGAGCCACACTAAAAGGAAGGAATAAAAACAGTACTGTCGAACGAGGAAGACCCAGAGGAGTCCCCTGACTTCCCTCCAGAGGCCAACATAACCACGAGGGGACTCAACTAGGATGACACACTAGACTACGAGGCCAAGAAAATGAGTCTTCCTGGGGACTCCTGTGAAGAAGGAAGGCCCAGCTCTGCCCTAGTGACAAAGGTGCATGGATCCTCCTCTTCTGCGGTGTCCAGTGGTGGTGTGCGTGATCCCTCAGGCCCCCACCCCAGAGGTGTCCTGTTTAATAAAGGTCTTTTTAAAAGGAGCTGGTCTCCTGGCCTGTTCATCACGCCAGCTTAGGCTTGCTTCCATATCCCTCTGCCCGCAAAGGGTTCCTGTTCCGAGTGCCAGGTATTGGAAAAACACTCAGACTAATCCCTGAGTCTTCTCAGAAGTATGGCGAACATAATATATTTCTATCTTTAACACACTTTTATAGGGTCCAACAGGGTCTGCGGGCTTAGCAAGTTACTATTGATTAACACATATTGTTTCACGTTCTTTCCCCAGTACACAATGCCATTGTTTTTCTTTATTCTCACTGTTCCAGGAGAGTTGCAAGGACACTGCCTTTAATATTGTCACCTGGATTAACAGCTGGCTTGTGCAGACAGGCTTTTACTAAAATATCATGCCCTTGTCCTGCAGAGGCTACAAAAAGAAAGTTGGTAATGCAGACTGGTTTGTAATTGATTGCTTCTTGAAGAGCTGAATTTACATTTTGCAAGGCTGATAAAAGTTCATCTGCCATTTGAATGTGAGGCAGGAAAGGTGAAGTGAAAGTTCCAGAACTGATCTTTGAAACATGTGAAATTGGGCAAAAGGAGTCAGTTGTCAGGAGCACTGTGTTGTGACATTGTAGTTATGACTGAGAAATGTGAAAATTAAGAAAAAGTAGAAGAAATGAATATGCAGAATTCAAAATTGACTCAATCATGTACAAGATAAAGAAACACATTCACCATGATAAAAACTGACAGTCAGCACAAGGCCCTGTATTAAGGATGAGTCTGTGTGGTATTTATGAGAACTGATAATTAACGGAGGAGAGAGATTTAATCAGAAAGAACTGATGGAGCCTTTAACAGAAATCATTCTTTCATAAGGCTGAGTTTTATGACAAACTTGTTCCCTCTTATCTTTGCTAAAGTTAATTAGATGCAGCACAGTGGGGATGTGGTAGACATTGGCTGGGTAAAAGGCATTGGGAAAAGAGGACAAAGGCTAGGAAGAGAAAGAGGGACACCAGAAAAGAAAGTGAACAAGATACTTCTATGGATATGATTTTAGAAGAGCTGACTTTCAGAAGAAACAGTTCATTATTATTCTCTTACTGACTGTACTGGAGAGTCTGAAACCTCATAGACAAGTCTCTGAAGCTACAAGTGTCTTCTAAGTTGTAAAAGTCCAGAAAAAACACTGCATCTTGGATATTCACATTTTTTTTCACACTCCATAGATACACCAAGTAAGAGGATAATGAAAATAGGGCATCTGAACTCGTACTGTAGCCAAATTATAGTTTTACTCTCAGCTTTTCAAAATCTTTTTATTAGCATCATTGTTGCCCTGAGAATCAAACCTTTCAATATTGTTTTCATAATTTCTAGACACTTTCCCAGGAAAGTAACTATAAACATAGGTGTTTATACATTCCATTAAAGATATGCTTTTTGATGGATGTCTCTCACGGCCAGTGTGGTTGGGAAGGTGGTAACATGACAATCCAATCCCTGGTTGTTGTCAAAAACCTGTAAATACTGAAAGAACAAATAAACTTTTCTTCTTACTTCACCACATTTCAAGCTGCATCTGTGTGAATCATTTGGTGTCCAACAGTGACACATCATCAATTTGGTTTACAGGGCAAGTTTCTTTTGGGGGTAGATCATGGGTTTAGGAAAGGACAAAAATCACTGAGCAGCAACTGGGAGAGAGAATATGTGAGAGGAACAAGCACTGAGGTGAAAGAAGAGCCAAGTCTCTGTTTCAGGGGCCTGAGTTGATTTCCCTGTGACACACAATCTGTGAGAGAGAGCATGGGGAGGCAGACTGTCCTCAGCTGCCTGAGGAGGTCCATGGCAGCGCTGACATTCACCTGCAGCCCCTGTTTTTCCAGTGCAAGAAATTGCAATATACTTCCCATAGAAATGCTTTCTTCTGGTCATAGTTTCTGCTGCTCCTGAGGATTTTTTATGGAGCAGAGATGTGACAGACAAAGGTGGTTTAAGCGCGTGACCTTGACAAGTGACATAGGAAGAAGCTGCAAAAGGACATGGACTGTCTCATGAATAAGAAAGTATTTGCTCAAGTTCAATGCCCTTATGAGAAATAGTGATCTGCATGAAAATTAAAGTAAGGTAAATAAAACCATTAGGAATGAGACAAAAGGCTCAGCATTCCTGAGTGGTGGGAAGAGAAACACAGAGCTGTTTCTCTGCTGACACATTTCCCAGCTGTTCTGTATCCCTGTTAAATTTAGCACTGACAGGATAGAATAAAGGGACATCTGGTTTCTGATGGAGTCAGCCAATGTGTAACTTCCAGGGTGAGCAAATTACTGCAGCCTTAGGGCCTTCAGATACAACTCTGGAGCCTGAATTCTGACCCTTGGCCATTCTCCCTTCAGTGTTTCCCTTTTCTCTGCCTGTGGGACATTTTCTGCTCAGAGAGACAGAAAATTGCTGTTCCCTTTGCATTCCCTGATTTGGACTGTTGGCATGTGACAAGAGTCAATCTATGACAAGACTTGTTCAAACCTTTGAGCAGGGTCTCAGGAATGGTTACAGAAACAAACACAGAGGAGGGGAGTGGGAATGGGTCTGGCTGGGGATCCAAGCCTGCCAAACTTCACCCAGAAAAAAACAGGCATTAAGTTCAAGCCTTGGGAAGCATTCGTTTAAGTTATGGCAAAGAGAAAGGGCTTATGTGAGTTAATAAGTTTATCAAGTCACCCCATATTAGGTTATGTCTTTAGAATGTTCCAGCTGCTCTCCCCTGATTGGTTGTTACTTTTTGCAGTGTTTTGCGTATTCCTGATGCCTGTTTATGATGGGATCCATGCCCTCAGACTCCACCCTCAGACCTACCCTATATGATGTTGTGTCAGCGCCCCAGTCAGCACGGAGGCTGTCCTTGGACAAGGCAGCTGTGCCAGCAGGGCCCGGGAGCTGTGCCGGGCTGCTGGGGGATGTGAGACAGTCATGCCGCGCCTGCGCTCACCACACGCTGGCCTGCTCGGCCTACTTGTTCTTTCAGCCCTCCTGAAAGAAGAAGCCTTCCAGCCTTAGGGAGGCTCTAAGATTTTCCCTTCCCTGCTGGAAGGGCAGGTGCTGCCAAGGGAAAGGTCCCAATACTGACCCTGTGTTCCCTTTGCCTCTATAATAGAGGCAAAATATACTGATATTTTTGTATTTATATATAGACTGTATGGTTGTCAGAATATGCAATAAATTGTTAATCTTCAGTGTTATTGAGTGGTTGTAGAGCTTTGCATTAAACTAGTTTCTGTTAACAGAAGTTGATATTTGTATGTATTTTAATAGTGTGGTGTAACAATCAAATTAGCTACTTTTTTAAGCTATAACTGAGATCTGTGTAGTTTTATGTTGTCAGCATGGGTGTAGCAATCTGCAAGAAATTACATTTATCAGCTGAGATGGGTGGTTTGTGATTTGTGCTATCCAAAGCAATGGGCAGATGTAAATGCTGGAGGATTTTGGCCATGAAAATCTCCAGCCACACCCAGCACATGCCCCACTTGCACTCAGGCTGGGCAAGGAAAGCACAGATTTGGGATGGCAGCAGAGCCACACGTGTTGGCTAAGAACTCGCTGCACAGACCTGCTGAGAAAACTCTGGCATTCCGCTGAGTGTAGAACTCCAAGCAGGAACCATGCAGGGAGGACAAATCCACCCCCATCCCACAGGCAGCTCTTTAGGAAGCTCTCTAAGTGTCCCTCTGAATGTGATCCTGGAGACCAGAAGCCAACAGAGATCCTGAGCCAGTTCTGCTACCTTTGGCAGCACTTTGGCAAATGAGCTGGAGCAAGGGGGAGGCAACATTGACTGTAACTGCTACAGGCTTGGGGTGAAGGAAGGGCTATGGATACAGGTGCTGAAATGGTCCAAAATCCAGGATGCTGGAGAACTGCCAATCAGCAAGTTCTCACAAGCACTGAAATGATGGAAACCTTTTTTGTGAAGTTCACTGAAAGAACTCGCATGGGAGCTGGTGCTGTGGTCAACAGTATCAGAAAGCAGAAATATACAAACAGTAGGGGATGATCTATATGCTCAACAAGCAATGGCTTCAAAAATGATCACATATATCTCATATCTTTTTTATATGATATGATAATTATATTAATTATGTTATATTAATTATATTAATATACAGAATATATAATACACATTAAATTTAATGCATATGTATTAATTGACAGATTTTAATTTTTATCTATATTTTCACTTAATATATATTTGAAATATTATTCCAACTTGGGAGAGTGAAAATGTACCATTGTCCAAAACTTTCTGTCTACACAGCAGTCAGCCCACGGGTGTGTACATTCACACCCACCCACTGTCCTTGCTCTTTTCGCCATCTTGGGGCTGCTGTTTGCACAGAATCGAGATGCATTTAACTCAGCAGACCCTCAGGTGGGGTGTCCAGCTCGTCATGTACACTAATGTGGCAAGGCATGGCACAGCTCTCAAATCACATTTATCTCATGTCGTTTCATTCCTGTTGGGCACTGAGGAACTCTTAAAAGCACCAAAGATACAGAAAGAGGTGCAAAGAATTGGCATCATGCCACTGCTGGTATCCTCATGGAGGAAAATGTGTTGGTTTTTTAAGGTCATAACTTTCCAAAAACTAGGAAAGCTGCTCAGCATCAGTAGCCCAATTCTGAATGGTTTTCTTGACTTGGCAAAATGGGGGTATCAGTTGTGGACTCCATCCTTGGTTCAAATCACCTGCCCTTACTTTGCAGACAAAGGCATCACCACCAGCAGAAGCTACGTCACTTCTCAAAAAGCTGTCTTAAATTTACGAGAGTAAAGGAAAACATGTCAGACACTGTGGATTAATGGCAAGACTGTAAGAAACATTTACAAAGCAAAAGGCGGCAGCTTCTCTGGGATACTCGTGCTCCAAGGCAGCTGGGCTGCCCTGGCTGCCCAGGACCCCATGCTCCATGGGCTCTGCAGAGCTGTAAGCGTGGAGGCAGCTTTAGGCACCTCAGCCCCTGAGCAAGAGTGGCCTTCTTGGTCTGGATGGCTGCCTGTGGGCAACTGCAGGGTGCTGGACTTCTGCTCTTAGCCCTAGCCTGGCCGTTCAGTGCTAATCTTGTTCCCTGTCTGAAATGTGCTAGAGAGAGACTTGTTGGTTTCCAGCTCCACACAGCATTGATTTGCACCACAAAATACTGAAGGACTAAAGCCTGAATACTGAAGAACAACAGGTTCTGACTGAGACCTGAGTAACAGGCCCTGAGCCACAGCTGCTCTCTAGATGACCCTTCCAACCAAATGTTCTATGTATCTGTTCCTTAATCAGGTAGTACTACCAATAGGATCTGTGCACCCATTCATTGGTGAAACACATCTTCACCTCTCAGCATTAAGAAAGTGGACAAGGCCACATCTGGCCTTGGTTCCTCCTTGAGTGAAACTGAAGGCCATCAGCAAGTGCCCCTTGGTCAGTGGCCACTGCGGGTGGCTAGCACCCACAAGATGGAGCTCTGAGCCTTATGATGAGCTGGGTGAGCACAACCCCTCTTGCTCTTGGCACTCATGTTTTCCTTTCTTCCCTCCTGCAGAAATGTGAAGTTGTGGGTGTGTAATCCATTTTGTTATTGCATGAGTGCTTATTTCAAATGTCACTTTTAGCTTTTTTCTTTCTCATCTGTATCTCTGATTTTTCTGGTTTGCTCTCTTGTCCAGCCACAGGCCCTGCTGGGTGAGAAATACCAGCCCACAAGTCTGACCAGAGTGTGTGGCCCAATTGTGAACAAAGAACATCAGGTCAGCTTCACTCTTCTGTCCTGCTGAGAACTGGAAGGCAGGGTTTATTGGTGGACTCAGATGGTCGGTAATAACAGTGAATGGGGATTGACCCAGGCAGAACCACAGTCAAGAATTTGCATGGGTTTGCTGAAGATGTTGCAGTTTTTGTAATTGTGGCAGGAAGTTCAATGTTCTTCCTCCAGCCCTGGCACAGACAGCTCCCAGTATATATAGAGGCCTGGAGACCAAATGAGTCATCAGAATGCTCTTGCCTGCCTTTGCAAGGGATCGTTTGTTCAGGGAAGGTTTTCATTATTTTTCTGCTCAGGTAGAGGGCAGCAGTGCTGATGTCACGCCGGTGCAGCTGTGGAGAGGCAGAAGTTGTCCTTACTGCAGAGGAGGATTGCAGTTGCAGTGCTTCCCTGGACTGTATTCCAGGTGCTCTCAATCCCTGTGTCACCTGCAAGGCTCGGTCCTGGCAGCTCCAGGCAGATTTGCTCTGAAGGATTCTCCAGTGGCCGCAGACCTTGTGGGTGGCCTTTGAGCCCCTCATCCCAGCTCTTTGGAATCAGTAGAGCTGGTCCTCAGGAACCTGATTCAGGTACTGCTGGAGGCTGGCTTTTGGTGCAGCTGATGGACCTGGATGGTCTTGGTGGGAGGAGTTCAGGCATCACCCCAAAGCATGCTCGCCTGTAGATGTGCAGGACCAGGTGGAACATTTTGGGGAGCAAAGTGGAGCATCTTATTCCCCAGAGATGCTCAGAGCAAAACTAGAAGACTAAGAAAAGGGATGAAAAAGCATCTGGTTATACCCAAAATAAAATCAGCTGCACGGGACTCTGGACAAGGAAGGCAAAAAAGCAGAGGGTCATGTATTAGAAACACTCATGTTTCTTGGAGCTATACTTTTATCCTTCAGGAGATACATATCTCAAGTCAGAGAGAGATTAATTATTTTCTAACAAAAAACTTATACCATTTGCTTATACCTTAAAAAAATTGCTTCTTGAATTTCAGCATTGGTCAGTGATGTTTAAGCTGCCTGTAGTAGTTTGGCATTTAGGAAAAATGTAAGAAATAGCCATGAAAGTGATTCTCTGAGAGTGGCTGCTGGGAGTTTCTTCTGTGCTTGAGATCAGGCCAATAGCTGGCCAGTTTTGAGAACTGACAGCATTTTGGACCACTGAAAAGTAAGATCAACTTGGTGAATACCACCTTTTAAACCCAAGCCCAGGAACTTCTTGTCTCTTTGTTTCTGTTCTTGAAAGGTGTCAGAGCTCTGGTGTGGCTGGCCTGCTACCCTGTACAGCCTGGCAGAGGATGGGAAGCAGCTCCCAGGTGGAGGATGGAGATTATAGGGTTTCCCCAGCCCCAGGCCAGGCCGGGCTCTGCTGCAGCCCCTCCTGAGAAGCCTTCTGAGTCCCATTACAGCAGGGTGGCTGAAGGCCTTCCCAGGAGGTCCCCAGCCCTAGGCTGGTCTGGGCCACAGCTGCTGACATCTCGCAAATACCATCTTGCCCCACCATGGCCTGCACAAATGGCTCCAGGCCAAAACCCATCTGCTCCCCCGCTGTGGCTGCTGGGCTGAGAGAGACACCTGAAATCCAACACCGTGAAAGCCTTTGCAGCTTGTGCCAGATTTAACCCTTTTACTACACAGATGAGACCTGCAGACTTAATCCCCTCTCCAGAGAGAGGGAAGTGGGAGCTCGACACGTAAAAGACAACATGAAACATCAAGGTCAGTAAAAGAAAGAGTCAAGTCTCGGATGGAAAGAGAATGAGGAGATGCTTTAATAAGCTGAAATATTCTTTTGGTGGGGCTGTGGAGATGAACAATAATGTTCTGAAAAACAACTCCTTTAATTCATGAAAGGGTATTGGGGGGAATGAAGTATTCAAATTGTAGATCTGAGCAAAGGTGTCAATTGATGAAACTAAGCAGGTGGTGGAGTATCTGTGATCCCATGAGATGCTTGAACAGAGAGAGAGAGAGAAGTGAAAGTTGATGAAGACCCTTTTCCCCAAGGGAGAGAAGAAAACCTCTGTTCCCAGAGATGATCACAAAGACAAATGAAGAGAACCTTTGCATTTGAATAACTCATCCTTAAAATAATACCCCTTGAGTTCATGGCCCATGAACACATCTCTGAGTGGTGTGAAAATGGGAAGAAGGCATGATGGCAGTTTTTGCCCAGGTGGCTGCCAGTGATGGAAATGAAAAGCCACAAGGGAACGGTTTCTTATAGAGAGCTCTCCATAGCATGTCAAGAAAATATTCCTCTCCCTACAAAAACTGATGAAAAGACTGTTGTATACTTGGTACTGCTTTAACATCCCAGGTTTTGTCTCTACAGTGTCAGTTGAGAAAAAAAAAAAAGGTTAGGTAGGGGGGAGAAAAGGTCTCTGGAAGTTTTATTCTGATTTCTTATCCTATTTATAAAGTTTCTTTATTTCTTTTAAGTTTTAAGCCTGTTTTGCCCTTCTCCTAATCTATATATCAAAAATAGCAAATAAAAAAAATTTGCTATATAGCAAAAAATTAGTAAGTACTCTGGTGATTTTTAGCTAGTGCTAAAAACCACCACACTGCCTTTTTGCAGCTGAAAATCTGGCTGATGAGATCAAACCTAAAGGGCATCTATTCCCATACCAGCACCTGTGACAGTGATGACATCAGGCTAGCAGGCAGGGCATGTTCTTCAGATAGGAAAACAACTCCTTTCTGTACATGCACCAGAGAGATTGAATTCAGGGTTAAATGTCTCTGAAACCCTTGACTGAAACAGAGGTTTAATCCCTAAAAGCAATGGAGAATAACAGTTAAGTAAGAGGTTTTGCTCTCAGCAGCAGGATTTAAGACTAAAACCTCTCCAGTATTCTCTGCTTGGTGTAACAACACCAAAATCTCCAATCTCTCTGTCCTAATTTGCCTCCTGTCTTTAATTTTGCACTATCCATGCCTCAGGAGATAATGGAAGGAGAGTAAACGGCTGAATGCTTCAAAGCCCAGCTTCCTAGGATCAGTCCTAATTTGTCCAATTTGTTACTACCATGCATTCATAAGGATTTTTCTTCCAGAACAAAACAAATCTTCAGAAAAAACAAATTATTATTATTCCTGCAGAATCCAGAATGGCTTCTGGAAGAAGGTGTTTTTTTGCACAATTTCTTTTTGAAGGATATACTCAGTGTGATAGTCAGGGCATGTGATTGCTGGGCTCCAGAGTAATGGTGAACTACCACAAACAGATCTGCTGACTTCCAAATCCCCAGTAGCTGGGTCTTGCTGTGGTAACAAAATCTCACATATTTTGTATGCAGCAGTGGCTGTGCAGTTCTCTTTATTTTATTCTTCCTTATTTGCACCTGTGCTTAACAGCAACATTTTTTACTTCTCTTCATGTACAGAAAACATCCATAAGCTTCTAATTCTTACTTATGAACCTGGGGCAATCTCCAGGACATTAGCAGACAATTAGAAAAGGACTTAGAAAATGCAATGAATAGGAGTGGGCAAAAAGGAATGTGGTATGGCTGTGTCCTCTCAAGCTGTGTGCTTGTCTTCCCAAAGAGACTCTCCAGGACCAGGTCAACATCCATGAATTAGTGAAACAGAAAATCAAGTGCCTAATTATTGCTCTCCCTGCTGATGAGGAAAACAATGAAAATGAAACAAGGCTGAGGAAAAGAAGAACCAAAGGCCCGGTTTATGTGTTCTGAGGAGCAGTGATTGCAGTTTTGGCAGCTAAAAGGCTTAATGCTTTAGCCCAGTCTTCTTGTTCCCTTTTCACATGGACAAAGGGCTTAAGAGGAGGCACTGGATTTTGAATGTGTGTCGGAAAATCCAAACATAGGCATCATCTGCCATTTTGTGAAGAGGAAGAAATTGACTGCTTTGAAGCACTCAGCTGGTTTCGTAGTTAATTTCCATGCTGCAATAATCAGTTCCATGACTGAACTGCAGAATGTTGTTAACAAGCCAATGTCCTGGCTTTGTCCAAGTAGGTGCAGTCAGAAACTCCTTTTCAGAAATTATGGACAAGCTGAATGTAATAACAAAGACAGTTCCACTAGTCCACAGCAAGTGTACCACTGATCTGGAGAAAGGCTCCTAATCTGGAGTGTGGATTGTGTGACAGACTGTCCAGTGTGAAAAAAAAGCATCCTTGCAGAAGCCAATATTTGAATATACAGAAAGGCTTCATGCAGCACAGATGAAACACCACTCACCACACCTATAACTTGCAGAATTCAAATGGAATTTCAGTGAGATGAAAAAAAGAAGCTGACAAAGTCCAGAGCCTGCAAGAGCAATTAAATATGCCTCAGCAAAAATTCATCACCCATGAGAGGTTTGACAGTGTAGGAGGATTAAGTAATGCGTTATATTGGAAGCATCAGGCACAATCACTTTTGAATGAACAAGAGCAACAGCTACAGGCGTAAAACAAAAAACTAGAATTGCACTCCAGTGAAGAAGCAGATAAAAGCCAAGTCTTACACGAAACTCTAAAAGAAGACACATAGAGAGCATCTGGCCATGGATGGGACCTGACAACTTCACAAAGTGAAACAGAAGACAATTGTGAGAAAGTCTGCATTTTATAACTCAATCTTTATTTCAGATATCCAAACTTAAACCTCACTTTTCTGTGATTTGTCCATGGAGTTAGTTTGTTATTGTACTCTCTACTTTATTATTTTATTTGTTTTAAAATCACAACTTTGTGCATTAAAATCTCTTGGAAATAATAATGAAAAAACCCAACACCAACACGCCCCCATCTCTCCTTATTTCATTTGTCACAATATAATTAAAATAACAACATGACACAGGATTAGCAAAACTACAGCTGAAAGCCATTTACAGAGATCAGGTCACAAATGAGAAATGAAGTTTTGAGACTTATCCCAGAGAGTGTGAAATGTTATGGAGTTTTTATCTCTTGCAATTAAAACCTTCAGTCTTGAAGGATATATCCCAGGTATCCTGGTGGATATCCTGATGAATATCCTGTGCTGTAAGACAAAACCTGAAAGAAGCTCAGGACACCATGGCTTGTGCCAACAAAGAATTAAATCATCTGCATGCTAATTGTGCAGACAGAGAATTTAACAAGAACTTTAAAACCAGAGCTACACGAAGTACAGAAGTGCTTAGAGAAGGAGAAAGTGCTTTTCCAGGATTCTGCAGCGTGGATTTTATTGAGTTGACATACATGCTCACACCTGGGGCTCTAAATCTCTTGGGTTGCGAGGTTTCACAAGAACCTTTCCCTAACCCTAACTCCCTCCTCATTGAGGAAAATATGCTCCTGCGGTCCAGAGAGCCCCTGCTTTGAATTCTGTCCACAGACATTCAGAACTTGTTCCTCTCTATAACCTGGGCAAAGAGTGCACTGCCCTGAGGACACACACATCCCAGTCTGGCTTTTGTGTCAGTCAGTCCTTTTAATTTCCTGCATTTATATTTTACTGTCAGGAGACCTTAAGTCTTAAAACACATATGGGAGCCCAGAGAGAGCAGTGGAGCCCTGGCAGAGTTCCACACTGGGTTTGGGGCATTGTGGCATCACTGTGCATCCATGGCAACTACAAAATTCCTGCACACCTGCCTTGAGCTCCGTGTTTGTCCCAGGACTCAAACTCCTGCAGTGCCAGGAGCCACTGCCCTCCGACGGTCCATCCCAGCTCGTCATGCTGGAGGAGGAGCACCATCAGGACAGCTCCTGGCATCGGCAGCAGACTGTCCGGTGAGTTTCTGTAGTTTAACTGCAGAGTTGTTACTTGCTCCAGGATTTGCCCATTTTAAGTTAGTGCACCTTAAGGTCACAGTTAGATTTATTCTTAAGATCACAGTTAGATTTATTCTTGAGTGGTCTCTATTACCTTCAAATGTCATAGGATTCTCAAATGTCATCTTGTTGCATCCCCTGCCATGGGCAGGGACGCCTTCCACTATCCCAGGTTGCTGCTCCAAGACTTGTCCAGCCTGATCTTGGACACTTCCAGGGATGTAACAGCTACTCTGGACAACCTGTGCCAGGGCCTCACCACCCTCACTGAGGAGAACTTCTTCCTTGTATCTATTCTAAATCAATGGCCTATTCTGAAGTATTCAGAATATATTCAGAAGTTTGCAAGAAGAAACTGACATTAGTTTTTAATCAAACATAATTCCCCAAACAAAAACTTTCTCTGCTGTTTTGTTTACTTTTGGAGCTTGCACAAGCTGCCCCATGGCACTGGATTTTTTTTCCTAAGTGAAATAGTATGCTTTTGAATTTATCCCTTTTTGTGCTAGTAAGCTATTGATATGTATTTTAACAGAGGAATATTGCATATTTAAAATCTTTAGCATTCCCAGGTGATGCTTTTCAGATTTAGTTTTTTCTTTTCCTCTATGCGATTTCAGAGTAATTTAAATAAGTTTTAAGACTTCAGAATAATGTGGATGTGAGGAAAAACAGTTTGTGTCATTGTCTCGGTTTTAGAAGACAGGTGTCTGCTAGGGAGAGCAGGAGCCTCCCTTGGGATGATTGAATGTAGACCCCCTCCCTCCGAATTATTATAAATTTGAAATCAAGGGGCTTTCAGGCAGAGATCTGGGGATAGGAATAACAGTTCTTTACTAGTATAACCAGGCAAACAAACAACAATAACTACAGCAATAACAAGAACAGGGACCCCGGGACAGTTTTCTTGACTGAGATGGGATGGAGGAGAGGCTTTGTTTTCACAAACCCCTCGGGCAGTCAGTCCCGGTGCTCCTGCAGGGCTCCGAGGAACAGTCAGCTGGAACAGCAGGGATGAGCTGAGATCCTGGGCCGGTGGCTGAGGTGTATCAGCAGCTCTGCAGTGGTGGCTGGCACTGCCACACGTCCCGGCAGGACAGGGGGTGCGAGGCCGCCAACAAAGAGGGGAGAAGGAGAAGAAGCAGCCGCTCCGTCTGGGTGATGGCGAAATTCCCTTCTCTCCACCGCAGCAGCTTCGCGACCCAGCACACCAACGTCCTTCCCCAAAGCCGAAGAAAGCCAGCTAAAAACTGTCCCCACCCTCTTTTTCTGCCCCCTTTCCCTCCCCTCTGGGCCCGGCCACTCTTTGTCCGTTGTGAGCACTCCTAAGTACCGGTAGTTACCTTGTCTCAGCACATAATGGGTAAAAAATTCCCCGGGCAGGCCAGAAAGACAAAACAAAAAAAAAAAGGACACCTAACCCTTAACACTATCCACCCCGAATTTTTTCTCATACCAAAATGTTACATCAAATAATAAACCTTTAAATTATACACAAAAACATACTACTTTAACTATATACATATGTACATGCAGATACAGATACAAGCACAGTGTCATGGGTAGTTCACCCTAAAACCAGGTCCCCTTGGGGTATGCACCGGGTCTCTCCATCTTTTTGCATCACCCACCAAGTGCAACCCGGTCTTTGAGCAAAGACAAC
>NC_031799.1:65115966-65116264 GCF_001522545.3 Parus major | reverse complement strand
ACTTATAGGTGGCATCTCTCCCCTGATGACCTGAGGCATCATGGGCCCATCGAGCTAGGAACAGCTCTCCCTTGTGTTGCCAATCTAAGTCTATCTTTGACACCTCTATCTTTGCAGCCTGATCTACCTGCTTGTTGTTTCGGTGCTCTTCATTAGCTCTACTCTTGGGGACACGGGCATCTACATGATGGACCCTAACAGATAGTTTCTCTACTCTGGTGGTGATGTCTTTCCACTCATCAGCAGCCCAGATTGGCTTTCCTCTGCGTTGCCAGTTGGCCCTTTTCCACCTTTCCAG
>NC_031799.1:65111338-65112427 GCF_001522545.3 Parus major | reverse complement strand
GACAGGCTCTAGAGCAGCACTCCCTGTCTCTGGGGCTGTGCCAGGCTCTAGAGCAGCACTCCCTGTCTCTGGGGCTGTGCCAGGCTCTGGAGCAGCATTCCCTGTCTCTGGGGCTGTGCCAGGCTCTGGGGCAGCACTCCCTGTCTCTGGGGCTGTGCCAGGTTCTGGAGTAGCATTCCCCGTCTCTTTCCCTTTGTCTCTGAAGGCTAAGTAGAACAGGCCTATCAGTACCACCAGCCACTGTAAGATGTCATTAGCACTCAGAGAAGATTTTAACCCTTTGAAAACTGGTGGGGTAGGCCCAAGGAACTGGGTGAAAGGTTGGGAGAAAATTTCCCCAGCTGTCTTTTTCTCCCAGTAGGTACCATCATTAAAGCAACCCCAAAACCATCCAGTTAGTGTGTGATAGCTCTGAATCCATGAGCTCGCCGTCCAGAGGACGTTAAACATCCATGAATTCCTCACCTTATCAATCCACAAAACAAACTGGATAATAGCCACAGTAGCCTTAGTTATAGGACCCATATTTAGGTAAGGTACAGAAAATGGGAGAAATATAGCTGTGACCACATGCCCCACGAACCTGGGTAAGCTAAACAACATGGTTCTACCTAACAAGGTTTCTAAATCCAGCATACAAAAGTTAGGTTATTTAAGAACTGTTATGTTACTGCTGAAGATCAACAGATCACTCGGACACAGGTTGAGGTGTGGTGCAGAAAGAGCAGAGTTTATTTTTCCTCCCAGGATTTATAGGCTTGTGACCATGGCCAGGGATTGGATGGTCAGGACAACACTTTCTCACTGCACTGG
The DNA here is from genome assembly GCF_001522545.3 of Parus major. Classification (NCBI taxonomy): domain Eukaryota; kingdom Metazoa; phylum Chordata; class Aves; order Passeriformes; family Paridae; genus Parus; species Parus major. The sequence continues at coordinate 65,111,614 of NC_031799.1, read as the reverse complement.
CCATGAGAGATGTCCATCACAAGACGTGTAACAGAAAGAATGTACACATATCTATGTTTACAGCTACTGTCCTGGGAAAGTCCTTAGAAAACCATGTCAGCAAGCTCAGAAGCTGAGTTTTCAGGGCAACACTGTTATTCCTTTTTTGCCCTTTTTCTCTCAGTGCCTCACGTTGGGCAGCCAAAATCTGTCTTGGTTCTAGAAGACAGGTGTCTGCTAGGGAGAGCAGGAGCTTCCCTTGGGACGAAAGAATGTAGACCCCCTCCCTCCGAATTA
>NC_031799.1:65102714-65110678 GCF_001522545.3 Parus major | reverse complement strand
CAGCTAAAAACTGTCCCCACCCTCTTTTTCTGCCCCCTTTCCCTCCCTCCCTGGGCCCGGCCATTCTTTGTTCATTTTGAGCACCCCTAAGTACCGGTAGTTACCTTGTCTCAGCACATAATGGGTAAAAAATTCCCCAGGCAGGCCAGAAAGACAAAACAAAAAAAAAGGACACCTAACCCTCAACAGTCATGAAACTACTTTTTTTTTTCCTGTTCATTATGAGATTTTGGTATGAATTGCAGTAATGAAAAGAATTATTATTATGTTATGAAAAGCTAATTTATTAGTTCTCAGGGCTACATCTTATGCAAAAATTCTTTGCAATTTGTGAAAGACTTAGAAGCCTTTAACATAGCAAGTGTTCTGTTAGAGAGGTAGCCATGGATATGTGATTTACTTAAAAAATCATAGTACCTTCATTTATCTCCCTTAGAATTGTTTTGAAGAGAACCAGACTTTGTAATCTGATTAAGGAGAATGTAGCTCAATCTGTGCAAATGTAACATTTTTTTATTGGTTTTCTGAAAAGTCTGACAGTGGATATCCTACTATATATATATTTGCTTCTCTACAATATTCAGGCTTAGAGGAGTAGCAGTACAATTCTGTTTTCTGAAGCTGACGTCAAAATGCAGTTGTGGTAATTGCTCACATGACATGGTAGTAACACTGCTGTGTAACTGTTCAGGAGTGGTTAACAAATATTTTAGTAGGTTGACAAATAAAGTAAAGCGTGTCTCTGCTGGTGGCTTTAAAGGTTTTATGATATAGAAGAGACTATTCTTTGAAGCTCATCAAGTAAAAGTATGTATGGTTAACTATGTTCTTAATTCTCCACAGTTTGTAGACTTAAAAAATTGCATTTTGACCACCATGAGTTCGCCCTCTTCAGACAACATCTCTTCCAGGCAAGCTAATCGGTGAGGTCCAGTTCTGGATTTTTAAGTTAATTTAAATGCATTTAAATGATGCATTTCAGGCTGAGGAAGAACCAGATATGGTGTGATACATGCAAGCTGTCATAGAGTCATCAGGAGGTAGTTTCTACCAGCATGTAGGAACACTGCCCAGGAAGCACAAGAGGGTTTTCCACATTTACTGAGGTGGTAGAGGTTGGCTTTAAGTCTTACCATGACTCCTGTATTTTATAACTTTATAAGTTATGATTTACCAAAATATGAATATGATCTATATCCAGCTGAGACAGACAAAGACTCTTTAACCTTTTTGGGGTTACAGAGTGGTATGTTTATTAATAGCTCTCGGCCAATGCTGGGCCAGTGCTGGGTCTCCTCTTAATACACACGGCCTCGAATAATACAGGTGAATACAGACTTTTTATTTACAGAAATATTGAATACAAATTCCTATTCATAACCCAGTTGCCACTCATTCTCCACTTCTTATGCTAATTAGGAAAAAGCAATTAAGCATGCATAGTTTGTTCCTTGAAATAGGTTGGTGGTCCTATTATGAGGAGAGGCCACAAAAGAGAGGTAGGGAGGAAGGAATATATCTCTTCCTCATCCTGACCTTTCTACCTTTTCAATGCAAAGTGACAAATGGACCCTTGGCTAGGCTCCTAGTTTCATGTCTTCAATGAGTTTCTGATTTGCAATTGTCTTATGTTTTTGAAGTTCCTTACCAGATTCTTTGTCTCTCATTATAAGCCCAGCTGAACAAGCATAAAGTTGACAGATGATAAGTTATTAGCCAATGACTAATTGATTTTAGCAAAGCCTTTCTATCTACCTTTAATTTTAACTAGGCTCATCTATTTTAATTAAATTTAACAAGGCTTGTTTTTAATTAAGGCCTCAGCTTCTCTCAAATCTTAAGTTCTTCAATGTTTATGTCTAAAAAAAGTTATAAGTTTGATCTTTGGCATTATTTGTCTCTCTTTAGTCTGTACAAAAATGACGGTTATATAGAAACAGCAAAATTCCACAAATACGAACTTTGGTTAGAAAATCAGACTGCAGTCTGCTCCTTCAACTGCAGAAGTTTAGCAAAATTACACTGCTAGTAATTACTGGTAGTAAGTGAAAGAACATTTCTCTCTATTGCAAAATTACTCTGCATTTTCTGCCAAATGTGGAATTGAAGCTAGTGAAAAGCTGCTTTTCTGCAATAGTCAGTGATGACTGTAAACAGCGCACTTGGGAAGTGAAGACTTAGATTTTAGGCTTTGAGCTACAGAACACCTTCTGCGATGTAGAACTCAAGAGCTATTTCACCTGCGCATATGGTTTCTTGAAAATTCTTAAAATCCTGCTAAAAATGCTGTCATAGATAAAAGCTGCAGTTGGTAAAAAACATCTTTTAGTTCAAAAACAAGGGTTGATGAACTAGTAATATATGAAAATGGAAGTAGAAAACATTCTCTGAATTTTGTTAAATTTTGCAATTTGTGCATGCTTTAAAACTTTCCAGGGATTTTGTGTTTTGTCTTTGATTGAGTCTTCTGAGAGGTTTATGGTTGTAGCACTTCTAGTTGTTACATGAAGATGGAAGGAAACATCTCCTACAAGTGGTAACAGGAAGTTTTCATAACATACTGCATTTGCTGGCCATGCTGTGACAATTAAAGAAAGTATCATAGGAAAAAAACATTCTTAAGGCTAGTTTCTATTTTATTTGAAATGTTTAAGTAGGCAAGCAAAATGAACTGGCTAACATAGTAATAGTTCACAGTTCTGTCACTGGCTGGCTGGGGGTTTATTTTTCTTTGTTTGTTTTTGTTGGTTTGGGTGGTTTTGATTCTATACTAAGAAAAAAATTGCGGTTTTCTGATATATATATTTAAGTTTCCACCAATTGCATTGTGAATTCAGAAGCTGTGCATAAAATGCTATTTCAAAAATTTGTCTATGCTTTCTTGCCAGTTTGTAATATTATGTTCTCTCTGTTTTAATACTCTAATACACATTTTTCATTTCCATAGCATCTCTAATTTGCTAATGTTTGTGTCATATAATTTGTGCATGGTTTCATTTTTTGGTTTTCTTTATTCCTCCCCCACCACCCCCCAATTCAGTTAAGCAGAATAGTTAATTGCATAGTTATTTTCTCTTCTGAGTAAGTTTTAATGTGTGTTTCCATTATGATTTTTTGTTGGTGCATATTTAATAGAAGAGCTGAAAGAAACAGAATTCTTTAACTCTAATTGCTAAACAAACTCGTGTAATTTAATTAAAGCCTTAAAGGTTTTTTACTGAAAGTAGTTTTTCTCTTGCTTTCATTCCATGTGTTCTCCATGAAAATAAAATTAAATCTCACCAGGTTTAAAAAGCCAAATGACTCCCCTGCTGCCTGCAGACCGAATAAATGGTTACCTTTTCCATAACCCTTTTTTAACTAGGGAAGACCAAGTCTTCCCTAGTTTTCAGTTTGTGTTATTTTTCCCCCTTGGTGCTCTCTGGCTTTTTAGCTATCCTGAGCTGAGACAGATACTTCATTCATCCTCTCTGAATAAATTTACTTGCGTTTGTTTTCCCCAGACAGGGAGAAAAAAGGGTCTCTCAAACCTATTACATTATGCCTACAAACAGCATTTTATTCAGCTTACAGATGCTCTGGCTGTTCAGGTTCTAGTTATTTCCAAACCTTTTTGTTGCAGGACCTGAGTTGCATTAAATAAAGTGTTTTTAATTGTTGATGGTGTCTTGCTCTTTGAGTCATGCTGGTTGCTCTGGGTATGGCTCCGGTAGTAAGTACTGAAAACGAATAATGGGCTTGTGGTTTTCTTGCAGTGAATGCAGGTTTAATGACTCTTATCTTCTACATTTATTAAACATATAAAATGTGTTAAAAACACAGTACCTTGTGGAACAATTTCTGAGGGACATACAGCTATTCTGATTTCACAGATAAAGTCTGTCTTCTTTTTATATGGGAATATACTAAGTACAGGTATAAAATGTTTATTGTCTGCAGCTAAAAAGCCTGAAATTTCATCCTTTGATAGTAATAATGTCTTAAAAGGCAAGATTTAGTCTAAGTTACCAATCACCTCATTGATGGTATTTATGACTTTTTTGCCAGTAAAAAAGTATGTGAGAAACGATCTCATCAGGTAAATTTTTGGTCATGGAAAATATTAATTGTTTCTATGCACAAATCTTGGGGTAAAGTGGTGACTTTTTATTTAGAAAGATCTATTAATTAAATCCCAGTACAGTGTAATAACTGTAAAAAATACTTAATGTAGACAAAGGTACAGTATTTTAGTATTTACATTTCTGTATTATATTATACCAATCTAGTGCCTAATTTAATCATGTTTCTTTTACTGGTGTATTTCACATTTATTGCCCATAAACTCTTGCAGTTTTGTGTGGAGAAAGAAATTATTGCTGTGTTACATACTTAATATAATGTGAAAACCAACATATATCAAATAATGTGAACACTGATTTTCAAGTACTGAAATAACTTGTTGTCCAGTTTAAAGCTATAATAATTTCACTTCAAATTATTTAACCAGTTAATAAATATATATTTTATATACATATTTACATGTGCATATATATATATACATACATATACATAATACTTATTTATGTGTGTATATAAATATATATAAATTTGTATATTTATGTATAAATTTTTCACTTGATATATAGAAACTTGGTTTTGATTCTATTATTGCTTGTGGTGCTCAAGGGCTGATTCTGCTAATTGCCAAGTAGATTTTAACTGAAATAGTAGTGAAAAGGAAGATAAAACAAGGTAGTTTGGAGGACTAAACCTTTGTGTTGTGCTTGTGATCCTTGCATGTCTGTAGTTTGAATGTATGTATCTCTGAAGACAAAGTGTGTAAAAGAGAGTTTTTTCACACATCTGTGTGTTTGTTTAATGACAGAGATGGTTTTGAGATGGTAACTCATGTTAAAAAAGGGGACTCACTGTGGAGACAAAAAGCTTGACAATTGTTTTAACTTAAATGATTGGAATGATGTTTTTAAGCCTCCTGGAAGTTAATTATCAAAAATTATGGAAGTTCATTATCAAAAATAAAGAGTCTGAAAAATAATAATGAACTTGTTACTCTTAAATCAGCTTTGTTAATCCAAAGTGCATCTATCTTTTATGTTCCTGCTGCCACATCTCTCAAATCTTGCACAGTAAACAATTCTACATAATTCTTTCTTCAAAGAGCAGTAGTAAGATGAAAACGGCACAAAGTCATTTTACTTATGTTTAAATGTCAATGTTTAAAATTCTGGGCCCATGACTGGGTAATTGAAGTAAAGAAACATTAAAACTTCAAAGGAACACTCTTTTTCTTTTTTTCTTTTTTTGAAAACACGTATTTCAGCTCAGGTAATGATATACAAGAATTCCAGTTACCTCAGGATAGAAATCCATCAGAAATGGACACTGTCGAAGATTTGAGAAGGAAAATCCATGAGCTTGAGAAAAAAAATTTGGAATTAACCAATCAACGCAATCAAGATGTAAGGATTCTTTTTGCTTGTTTGTTTATTTGCTTGCTTTATTTTACCCTTGGAATAAGTGTAATTTGTTTCCTTAAATTCAATTTGTCTCCTTGAAATAATCCTCTCACCAGGTGAATCAAAATCTCAGTCACTAGTTGGAAAATAACAAAGAAGTAGCACTACACAGACCTCTCATGCCTGTCCGTAGGAACTGATATCACTTTTAGTGTCATTGTTAAATACTTGAAGGTGCATGTAAGAAACTTGAGCACTACACAAGTGCAAAGTCATGCAGAAGAATATTTTGCACCCCCAGGTTTTGAATTCTCAATGTAAGACATGGTTTGAATGTTTTAACTGCAGTAATTCCAGGGATCCATTTTACACAATCACCCCACCATTGATGGAGCAATGGAAGCACAACAAGAGCAAGTCACTGTGTAAGAAGAAGGGAAATGCTCTAAATCAATGGATATGGAGAAACAAACTTGGTTTAATGTCTGTATTTAGTCAACAACAGATGAATGAGCACCTGCACCAGCTTCCCCTAACAAACTGCTAAGAGCAGAACTGCTACTTGGAACAGTAATAATAGTTCAAACTAAAGAAAGTTTTAATGAGGTATTTTCCCACTGCTACTTCATTTAGCTAATAGTTTGCCACAAGAGCATGAGAGAAAACCTTTGTAATGGGGTTAAATTATTTCCCATGAATGGAGCTCCTGTTAATAAGCATGCTGCTGATTTGTAGATGTTCTGAAGAAATGTATGCTTTACTTTCCACCTTCTTGTGTTCAAATGGCTTAAATGGGGTTTCCTGGATCCAGTTTTGGACAGCAGAGACTAGACTATCTTTCTTCCACTGGACAAGAAGCCTTTTTGAAGTGTTTTCTTTATTTTGTTTGTGTTTAATAGCATTCTGCTTGACTGCTGAACATCATTGGACTGAAGTTTATGTAGTGAGTTACTAGGTGTTCAGTAGTCTAGTATCCCAACACCACTGTTCTTATAGTTGTTAATTACAGGTACCAGCAAACTGCCTGTGGAATATATTTATAACTTTTATTTTCTTAAGGCAGAGAATGTTTGGAAAAAGCAGAGGGGTATGTTTAAAGTACATGAAATTTATCTAGGAGCAGAATCAGTTTGCATTAAAAAAAATGGTATTTAAAATGTGCAGTTCCTAGACTGTATTTCAAATTCAGACATAATTCAGGGATAAAATAGCAGCTGTGAATGCAATTTTCAAAATATTTATTTTCCAGTTGTCTCGCTATGAAAAAGAGATATTAAAATTAAGGCTGGAACTTGAGAGAGGAGAGTCTCTTCGCCGAGGTCTGGAGAGTGAAATATCATTTGCTAGAAAAGAGGCTCATTTACAGATGTATTCTGCAGAGGATGAGCTATGTGATGTAAAAGCCAAACTTTTGGAACTGCAAGGTAAATTTAAAATAAAAAAAAAAAAATATGGACCAGAGGCTACATCAGCCCCAAGTAATTAAAACAAGCAGAGATTGGACAAAATTTTCCTGTTACTTATTTATATATAAGTATATATTATATATATATATACTTATAAGATGTCTCTTATTTTCCCATGTCTTACTCATTTGCTTTTGCAAGCTCATAAGACTTTACAAAACCCTTGCTGTCTCATATGAATTAAATATAACCTGCTAAATCTATTGATCCTTTCTTTTTTCTCACACTCCTTACCTTCTGTTATTCCTTCCCTCAGTGTGTGCAGAATTGTAATTAAGGTGTCCTTCTCCACATCCTACTTATCACTATGACCAGCCATTCTTTCTTTAACATTTTAGTGGGAAGAAAAAAAAATCTAGTCCTGTTTATTTGTTTACATTCTTTCCAAAAGCACTTTTTTTTTCCTCCAGGAGTTCTCATTGTACTGCTTTTTTCTTTCATATTTTCAAATATTTCTAGTTTTTTATTGCTCATATCTGGCCTCTTCATGTCATCTTTAGTTTTCTTTTTATTCAAATAACATATGTTATGACAGCACTATATGGAAAGGAAGGATTTTACCTAGACATTTTTTCCCCTACTAGTTTTGCACTCAGAAACTCAAATATTCTCAATCCTTCTCAAACAGAGGGGGAATTCACACACTTAAAATCTGGGGAGATTATTTTTTTGTTATCTAAGTAAATATAATACTCTTTAAATGTAGTATGGGAGATGCATTAGTGAGCCTTTGGTGTTGACTGAAAAGACTGGAGAACTCCTGGAGTTTATAACCTTACAAGGATGAAAGGAGTCTCTGAAGCTTTCAAGTGCACTTATACTGTCAGATTGTTTTTTAAAGATAATAAGAAATCTGCCCTTTCATTTGGAGAACATACAAATTATAGAAATCTTATGGCTGGTTTAAATTTCTTAAACTGTTTTTTCTTTGATTGAGTTATTTTGTTTCTTTGGGATTTTTCTTTTTTTTTTTTTTTTTTTTTTTGGTATTTTTTTTTTTGGGTTTTTTGTTTTTGTTGTGACAAATAAGCCAAATAGT
>NC_031799.1:65089304-65102641 GCF_001522545.3 Parus major | reverse complement strand
TTTAAATTTCTTAAACTGTTTTTTCTTTGATTGAGTTTTTTTTTTTCTTTGGGTTTTTTTTTTTTTTTTTTTTTTTTTTGTTTGGTATGTTTTTTGTTGGGTTTTTTTCTGTTTTTGTTTTTGTTGTGACAAATAAGCCAAATAGTCCAGCTGTTGCTTCTCATTTCTTTTTCAGTTTTTAACTTACTGCTTCTTTTTCTTGTTCTCTTGGAGTCTTGCTCACCTCATGTGATGTTTTTGATACATCCCAACTTATATCCTTGGACAGGGTACCTCACTCGTGCCCTGTGTTCTCCAAACTGTTTTTCTGCTGTTCTTCTTGAGGCTTGACTTCCTGACATCTGACAGGTCTTCCCCATTATCATGTCCATCGTGTCCACTGATTTACTCTGTTTTCCCAACATGACTCTTCTGGTTGTTTAACCCTTCTCCAGCTAGGAAGAAATTTCAGAAGACTGGGATGAAATTGAAGTAAAAATCTTTTAGAAAGTGGTGATCACATAAATGCCACAATAGCTAGTTGTACTCAGTAACATAAAAAGGTAATACAAAATATTTTGACCCAAAAGCCAGTTTGTGAAAGGAAGCAAAGTTTCTAGTAAAACTGCTTATAGGAAAAGAACTTTTCCTTGGCATTGAAACTTTCACAGAGAAGTATATGCAGTATTTCCCTATCTTGGGGCAGTTCCTGGGCTGAAGATTTAAATCTTTTGAGCAGCAGTAAATTTGTCCAGAAAAGCTAAGCCATTTCTCATTAGTCCAACCTGCCTTATATTGTCTTAGAGTCTTTTTCAAGTGGCAGGTGTCTTTATTTTTACTTAAACTGAGCTTGAAATTAATTGAAACAAACTAAAGTATCACATAGATATTTGGAAATAAGCTAGCCAAATGTTGCAGAAAAATGGAATTAACTTCCCCATGCTATAGAGGCCTTACTTGAAAGAGTTTAATTTTTATTCATTTCCAAAAGGAGAAGGGCTTCAATTGATAAAAATCTCCAAATGATTTCTATGTCCTTGTGTGAAACATGCTACAGGAACACAAAATGTGATCGTTTGTCTGTAGTGAAACTGGAAGTGTTAATGTTCAAGTGCTTCACAGGATATCGATATAAGAATACACAGAAGAATTTATTATTTAAAACCTTTTTTCTGAACATGCTTATTCACAGTGCTATTTCTCTTTTATTCTTTCACTTTTTTTTGTAAACAACAGTGCTCAATGACAAACATCAGCAGAAAGCAGCAGAGACTGAGAAAATGTTTCAAAGTGCTCAGTGGCAGTGGGAGGAGGAACAACAAAGAATTGCAGTGGAGAGAGATAACATTCGCAGAGTATACCTTGCTGAGATGGAATTCCTTATTAAAGAAAAAATTAAAACAGAAACGGCTTGTCCGGTATGATGTATTAATAGATGGAAACTTCTGATGAGATGTTGGCTGAAGGTTTTTTTGGTGCAAAGTGTGTGGTTGGGGTTTTTCTGATTTAAGGGAAAAAAATTCCCCAAATAGCTAAATACTGTAGAATAGTTCTGAAGATTACAGCTTTATGAAGTTACAGTTTGTGTGTAATGATGGTTTGGGGCTTTGATGGAATGTGTTGTGGCTGTTTGCCTTGGTAAACACCTAACTAAAGTAGTAGTGAAAAACAAAGGAATTTGTGGAAAGGATTTGTCCTTCTCAAAACAAGCAGAAACACAAGTCAGGTTTTATTCAAAGCTGATTCTTATAAAGGTAGGGTAGGATATAGGCTGTGAAGAAGCCTACTTTTAGATGGAGTTGTTTTGGTTTTTTTTTTGAAGTGGACAGGTAGAGCAGGGTAAACTCTGAATTCTGGCTAATAGTAAGTGGCTGACTTAGTTTGAAGAGGCTCTGGAAAGGTATTGCCTTCTGTTGTGTACAGTGCTTTGTAAAGTTACCTTCAGGGAGTTAAATGTTGCATCAAAAGATCAGGTGATAAAGTTTGCTGTGCTCTGTCAAGTAATGTTTGTCCTCAAAAAAGGACCTAAAAGTTCAGAAATTCTTCAAAACTCTGAAAATCTGAAGCTCATGCTGACTTGTTTCATGTAATTTGTTTAATATAGTTTGATATAATCAGGAAAATTTGAGTTTGCTAATATTAATTACATTTCCAGTATGAAATGTTTTTAATTTTTTTGTAGTATTTCACAGCAAACTGTTACTTATTTCAAATTTCCCAGTTCACTTTTGTTAATACCTGGAAGATGAACCTGAAGAAATAAATATTTCTATATCTTTTGAGGCATATATTTCTGTAGAAATGGTAAATTTTCATTTATTTATTTATTTATTTAGCATTCCAAAGGGAAGAAACCTGTCTTGCATGACATGCAAAGCTAGAGGATTAGCTTGCATTTAGTACAAATCCATATGGAGTATGGGCATTTTGTAGCATTGACTTCACAGAGCTGCAGAGTCCAGTAATGTCAATAATTGTCCCAACATGTAGTTTAATTCAGTTTCTATAGGCATAAATTGAAGTGGGGACCAGCTTATTTTATTCAATTGAGGACTTTGTATTTCATGAGTTTTTTAAGTAATTCAGTTTCTAGATTTTCCTTTTCAGAATAGCAGACATTAAAATTATTTAGTCTGTGGGAGTAATTGTTTCTAAAAATATCTAATTTGACGTTTTAGAAATTTTATTCAGAACAAAATGAACTTTTTTCCCCATGCATCATTTTACCAAATTCACCCCGTTTCTTTCATTGCCACTGAGCTGGGAGACAGAAGAGATCAGAAGGGCCATACTCTTTGGGTAAAGATTTCTGGTGGTGATCTGGCTCTGACTTTAGTGGTGCCACAGAAGGTCATGTTCACAGCGATTTTTGGGCCAACACAGATTTCTTGGTGGTGAATTAAAAGCATGTCTGCTGTTGGGTAAACACTTCTGCTGACATATGCTGGTGTCTTAGATTTTAAAATTCTAAAACCTTCCTCTGATGCGGTCTCCACTACTCTGTTGAACTCTCTACTGTTCTAGTAAAGATAATACTTTATCTTAGAAAAAGTACCTCTTGAAGTATTTATTTATTCATTTACCTCTTTATCTTTAGGAAATGAATGCTGTCCTGAAAAACATGCTCAGGAAGTTGAGGGATATAGAGGTAGAGCACCATGGCTGCAGCGAGATGCTGAGGCTCCAGGCCAACCATCTGGATTTCAAGGAAAAACGTCAGGAGAAGCTCATCAGGGAACTGGAGGTAAAGCTTTCCCTGATGCTAGAAGTCTCAGCAAGCATGGGAACAACTAATCAGTTTCATTTTGAGGGGTGGAACCTCTGAGTTAGGCTATGAGTACCTTGTATTTGATTAACAAAAATGTGGAGCATCAGTTTCGTAGAAAAGGTAAAAACTGGTGTTTGAGCAGCAGATGGGAAGAGGTTTATGTCACTGGGAAAATGCTCTTAGCAATATAGAGGTATAGAGGGAGTATTTGTGCATGTTATGTTTATTTTTTAATTAAGTATGTTAAGCAGTTAAATCTTGTGGGAGGAGGCAAAACTTAAGCCTTTTGGCTGATGTTGTAGAGTAGGTTTGGTAAGCTCTGTGCTGTTGCTGACTTTCTCTTTAGTAGGCCTTCCACAGATCTGTTTCTCAATTATTTTCTTTTGTGAATGTGTGAGGTTACACAGACTTTAAATGTATTGCCAACAGCTCATATTTTAAAATTTTTATTTATTTTTCTGTTAATGTTTTTCTACTGAAGTGCTCAGAGTCAGGATGCAGTCTCACATGCTTGCTACTTTGCTTTAGCTGTGCAAAATCAATGACTTCAGTTGTATCTATGTAACCTTAAGTGTCTTAAATGACTTTTAATATTAATGTCTTTTTCTTGATCTTTGTTGCATCACTTGTAGGCAGGAAACATTTTGGAGTGTATTGACCTTTTCAAATCAGTCATCAATCTAAGTGAAAATATTTTTTTAATAGAAAACAGTGTAGTTAAAATTTCATGTGAATTTCTATTATAGCAGCTCTGTAGTTACTGCTTTTGCTGAAAGCAGTTTTTCAATTTAGATTCCATGTCCAGGCCTTTATATGGAGAGAGGTATCTGTGATTATTAAAGATGCAGCAAGAACATAATCTTATGTCAATTTTTTTAACTTAACAGAAAATTTTATTCTAATATTCTGGATATGCATTACTTTTTCTTTTCTTTATTTATTGATATGAGTTTTCACAGTTCCAAAGTGCAAGTAGTTCAGATACCACGGGTTGGTTTATGGAGATCTGATAAACTGAACAAATGAAGTTGTCTTTGCATGATGTTATCATCTTTCTGGACTTAAATATTTTCAAAATGTGCTTTTAGGCAGCTACAGTGAAAACAAAGAAACTGGAGGAAAATGCTGAAGCAGTGAGACTAGCACATATGGAATGTAAATACACGACAGAAATCATGCAGGTAAACTTTTTATTAAGTATTTGGTAGAAGTTTACAGTAGCACAGATGAACTTGTAAAGGTACAATCTTCCAGGAATGCTAAGACTTCCTTGCTTTAGTGAAAACACTGACTATATTCTTTGCAATGAGTGTCAAAATTGTAAAATATAATAGAAAAATATCTCCTTTTACATGGTTAAAAACAAGTATGTTCACAGACAAAGGCCCTCTAACTAATTAAAGTTAGAAAGTAGTATATTTATTCACTGGTGGGTGGCATGGGGCATCTTTCTCAAAAGGTATAACCACCTTGAACAAGGTTCTCTACCCCCTATTTGTTTCCCAAAATCTCACATACAATATATATGCATCACCTCCCATCTCCATTCATTATTAAAATGAGGCTATTTATTAGTCCTTCATGCATGTGCAGTTCTCTTGATTTGGATTAGTGATCTTGAATTGGGTCAGTGGTCCCCAAAGGATGAAGTCAGGAAGGTTTTCATCATGTCTCTGTTACCCTTTGGCACGACCCGAGGCCCCCTGCTTGGTTTTCGATTGGTGTAGAGTCCAGGTGATGGCCATTGTTCTCACTGGTTTCTTCTAATGGTTCACTTAGTCCACTTTCTTCTATAAACAAGCTCATAATAGCAAACAATATAAAAATTAGCTCTGGCTTAAGCATCTAATAATAATTAACTTACCATTTGCTTATCGGACTTACATCTTGGTCATTATAAATTGCTTCTAACCCTTAGCTAAATCTTAACTCTTCAAAAATAATGATTCACTTTTTTCCAGGCAACTATCACATTAATAGAATAAATATTAAAATAAAATGTCACATTCTTATGTTTGAGAATTCAAAGTAGTGTTGAAGTGGTAGGGGAAAGGAAATGTTTCACAATAGTTAAACTGTTAAAATACCCAGTCCTTTTTCTTTGGAATGGGCTTAGATAATTTTGGAGATACAGTGCATACATCCAGCTTCTCTAAGTGTGAGATATTAATGCATCCTGAGACTGCAGTTCCAAATGTAATCATACAGAGTACATTTCAGTTTCAAAGCTACTATGTCTGCAATTACTAGAGAAGTTTGAATATACGAGAAACTGTAATATGTATACTTGAATATTAAATTCTTGTGTTATTAAACTGTATCACATAGGGTTTGAGCCATTCAATAAATTAGTTTATTTTAAAAAACAAGTGTGAAAAACCTGTAAGAAGATTGCTGAGTGATCTTGTACTGACCTACAAAGCCTTTACACTGGATTTTTGAAAAACTAAATGAGAAAACAAGCAGGAATTTCATCATTTTTTTTCTTGTTTTCTGAGGAACACAAATAAACATTGCCAACATAAACTTCTTCAGTCAGTTATTTTCTTATGACCTTCTTTAAGTACAGGCACTTAGATTTCTTGAAGTGATGATTAAATAAGTAGGGATGATTTTGTTTCTGTGGTTCACTCTCTACTTTTATAACATACAAAGGAATTGGAAGGCTAACATTACCTGAAGGTAGAGATTTTTCTTTTATGGTTAAAAGCTGGTAAGGTTTTCTTCCTTGTTTATATACATGAACAAGCTCCATGTGAGCTGTATTTTGAGTGTTAGTGTAGCTTTTACTGTTAATCCCACCCTTTCATAAGTCTGTTTAAAAAAAAGTATAATTCCTTGGAAAACTTCAGTAATACAAATAATTGAAAACAGGAAAATTCAAACATCATGAAAGGGAAAAAAAATGTGGTTTTAGTCAGCATATCTATTTCTCTCTGTTTTGAACTCTATGAAGAAATACATTTTTACATATGTTCAATGCTTTCTAATTCCATATAGAATTAATAGAATATATTCACCTGTAAAAAGCAGAACAGAACAATGAACAGCATTAAAGACCACGGTAGTCTTTTCTAACTTCCTTTAACTGCTTTCTTACCACTTGGTAGTTAAGAATTCAAGAACTTGAAGATGCTTTGAATGAAGAGCAAGGTGGCAGGAGAGAAGCTTTTTCAGTGGTAGCACAGAAAGATTTCAGAGAGTCAAAAAATGCACATGAGAGAGGAAAAAAAGAGTAAGTTTCCTTCTAAAGCCATCATAAAATGGCAGTAAACAGCTTGAGTACAACTTGTAGTTTACATTCCCTGCAATTTTCAGTCAGCAGAAAATCTAGCAATCTGCCAAACCAAGCCAAAGGGTCAAAACCTGGCAGTCCATTAAAAACAGGGCCATATCAGCAATCAAAGTATTGTGAATGCATACAGATGATAACTGGCCTGTTACAGATTATTTGCCAAACCAAAAATTTTGAAATTTATAGTTATGATAGAGTCCAGCCTCCAGTAGTGGTTGGGGTGAGCTTAGGGAAATATATCCAGCAGGTCTAGAAAAGATGGCTTTTCTAAATACACTTGTATTATTATGCAAACATTGTTTTCCACTTCAGCAAGCCAGTTGAATCTCTTAAGACTCAGAGGAAATCACCTGGGATATGTTTCCTGCCCAGCACAGTCTGCTCTGTGTGTGGTAACAGAACTTGGGTGACCTCTCTTTCAGCCCAGAACTGTGTGGGTCTGTATACACAGGTGTTCATGTTGAGTTACACGATGAGTAGTGGAGAATGAAAGAAACTGGTTTTCCTACAAGAAAGAAAGTTTGCGGCCTGAGCAACTCATTCAAGATTCATGGTTATGGAGATGTTTTTAGTAAGATACTTTAAACCTGAGCTTTAAAAGCCTTTGTCATCCTATGCAAATATCAGTTTTAAGCAAGTGTTTGGCTTACCTGACACCATGCCTAAATACTCAGGCAATCTTTTTAAATTCTTGGATTCCTGTCTCTGTTTCTGTCTCCTTTATGCTGTTGTCTGGCCTTGTAGTTTTCTTATCAGCTGCCTGTTTAGTCATGCCAGGCTCTTGATATATTTGTTTTCCTGACTGACACAGTACAAGAACAGATTCAAATTCTGGGTAGTCTGCTTTAGAAATCAAGCCAGAGTAGAGTAAGGCATGTAGAAACCTTAGAAGCAAGAACTGTATGTGAAATCAGGGTTAATGATGCAAGATGTGACATGGTCTCTCTGAAGAGAGTTATTGTGTTAATTAAAATATGAATATTATATAATACAATATAATTATATAATATATGATTATATTATAATTTTATATTATCATATATTATAAAATAACATATAGTTATAATATAATAATATACAATAATATAATATATAATATATAATAATTATAATATATATAATATTATAATTATAATATAATTATATATTATATATGTAATTATGTTATATATAATTTCAAGGCCATATCCAAATAATGAATTGAATTTCATGACACGAGGCTTGGTAACTGAAGACATAACCACTTGAAAAGTCTTTCTTAGAAGGAATAGAAATTTCTTCTTTCACCAAAAAACGGCAAGCAACTTCAGAAGCCATGTGATATGCTAATGTGGTATCTGCCATATTCATTGATTATCCTTTAAAAGAATGTAGTGCATTTGACAAAAGTAATTTTGGTTAAAGTATCTTATTGTGCAAACTTTCCATTTTACAAAGACACCTTTCATCCTCAAATGCCAAGTGGAGAGAAGGGGCTGAGGACAGGAAGGAAACTGAAGAAACCTCTGGGAGATTAGTGAATGCTGCAACCAGCTTCAGCCTGCATGAAGGCCCAGTGGTAAGGAAAAGAAAATAATCATCTGAATCCTCTTTATTCTTTCTGGGAGAATAACTTCTTCCATGCAAGCATCAATGTATTAAAAGATATTTTCTAGTTAGCCTGGAAAAGTAATTTCATCAGACACAAGAGGAATACAAAGAGAGAAAAGCAACTGTCTGCCCTAACTACAGACAGCAATGATTGCTATTTATAACTACTAAACAAAATGACAAGATCAAAATGTTCTACTAGAAATTTTAAGTGCTTGCTAGTTGTTGTTGTGGAAAGAGTTTTCTGTTTTATTTGTATTCCTTTGTAAAATATATATTATACATAACATGAGTTCAGGACAAAATTCTGTTCATGAGGAAGATTTCTGGTAATGGAAACGGTACTTAAGAGTATTTAACGGTGTACTCAGAATTAATGCTATGCTACTGAAAGGTAAAAAAACCTAAGGATTTTCTCACTGCCATATTCAAAGAGCTGGTTGTTTTAATTGTTTTACTCAAAGGATTTCAAACTAGAGCACTGTCCTGAGAAGGTAATAAAAATATTCATTTTTGGATGAGTTGTATTAGTGGTTCCCTTATGAGATTAGATATTTATTGCCTTGGATGGCTTTGCATTTTCCAAAAGGTATTTGTATTTGTTTGGGAAGCAGGAGTGCCTGTATGTGATCCTTCTTACTCCATTGAAACAGCTTTGATTTTGCTTCCCAAAATCAAAAAGCAGAAGACTGTAACAGAAACTAAGCACAGAAAATATTTAATATATTAAATATATTAAATATATGGTTGGTCTTTGCTATACTCACGTGAAAATGGTGTGAAAATGTCAGGGTGTTCCCTTCATTTTCCCTTCCTACTTTCCTGACCTATACAGTATTTTTTCATATTTTATACCACTTTTATGCCCCCTGAATATGTTCTTTCCACTCCAGTTTGATAATCTTATATTGATTTCTTACCGTACTGATACAGTGGTTTACATCCTTTGTCTTCATGGCATTTGAGATACAGCTTTCTATTATCTTAATCAAAGTTTCTAAGTTGCTTGAACGTACTAGAATTATGAAGAATTGGATTTCTACTGCGTTCAGTTTATTACACCACTGATTAAATTCACTGTACATAAATGAGGTATGGCTTGGGGAATTTGACAGCTGGAGCTGTAGGCTTTTATGGCCAGATATTTAATCATATATAATCCATGAAAAACAGGTTTTTAAAATAATTTAGAGCTGGTTGTGCTGCCAAGTCAACTGGACAATTTTCTGTGTGCTGTGCAGGTGCTGAGGCACAGTTTGAATGCACCTGAAAGTATTAACATGGCTGAATGAATTGCATCCATTAAGAGCATGGACATTTTTATCTGTGCCAAGTTATGGTTGTAGCTCCGGCAGGACTGGGATTTATTCACATACTTTATTTACATACTGTATCTATTTAGATAAATTTTGTGACATGTTTTCTTACTCTGATGCTATATTATGCACTATTAGGACTGCAAGTATTAGAAACGAATTGAGGAATTTTATAAAGCTGTGAGAATGAACTTTGCAGGCTTGTTTTCAGCTGCATCCAGCACTGCTACTACACATATAATGCATCTCTTTTGATTTTAACATTGCCCAGATACAGCAATTAATTTTTCTTTGTGTTCCAGAGCAAGCCGTCCATCCTCCTAAACTTATACCAGAGAATGGCAGATAGCCATGTGCTTGCCAAACAGCCAAATGTTCCCCTGGAAGGATTACCTTGGACGGAGTTTTGTGTACTCTTGTATGAGAATGTTGAAGCCCTGATCTTGAATTTCCACAAGGCAAATGAGAGGGTGAGTGTCCCGAGTCACCAGCTGCCTCTTCTGAGTTCAGTGACATTTGTTCACACTGCAGTCTCATTAAAAAGGACTGGTATTCATCCTCCACAAGGATTTGAATGTTAACAAATGAATACTATTAACTGTGACTTGTCCACTGCTCAGTTTGATGCAGTTGCCGTGGGCATTTAGATGTGACTGGAGTGTGCCTCAAGTGTCTCAGCTCCACTTTCTCTGCACAGCATTCTGAAAGGACTAGCCACAGGAAGCTAATTAAAAGATAATAAATCCATCTTACTGATGAAGAAATTCACAGAATGTAGTCATTTACCGTCATAAAGCAAGTCTTTATTTTACCACATTCCAGAGGCAAAATACACTTTTACCAGGAATGCCATCTTTAAATTATGTGTTTATTTGAAAAAATGTCAGTGTGGGATTTTTTTGTTTCATTATAACTTTTGGATTATGACACTTTTATTCAGAAACACAATAGAAATACCTATTATAAAACATGTCAATATTTGTGTGAAGGAAGGGTTGTACTTTCTGAGTATTTTAATGCAAGTGAGCTTATATGGCCTTTCTTGCCAGAAATCCTTGGGGTTTTAGGAAGGAAAAAAACCCTTTTCAAATAATTCAGCTGATTCCAGAGACTAACCTATGCCACTCTTTAGAGTTTCACTTTGTGTTCTGGTTTATTTCTCTTTTAAAGCAGAGGACGAAAGGGAAGGAAAGGGAAGGGGTTGAATATTGTTGGAAGTATGTGTGGGGCTTGTGTCTTACTGTTGCTTGCTTTTTAATTGAGAATTGTTTTTGAAGCTGGTTGTGAGGTGTTTAGGGCTTTTCTCATGTACTTAGCAGCTTTTCTGGGATTTTAGATTTTTTTGTATTTTACAAAACTTTTTTTCTTAGAGGTTTGTGTGATCTATCAGGAAGTATCTTGCTGTTATTTTCAAGTAACAAAGTGCAGGTGTGTGCATTTGGAGAGCATTGTTGCCTTGGTTCATTCCTCCATTTAGTTTAGGAGGTGCAGTGTTAAATCACAAGAATAAATCCCTTCATGCTTGTTGAAAACACATCATAAACTTCTGAGCTGCTTGTAAGGAAAACATTCTCTATGCTAGAATTCCCTGAAATGGTTTTAAAACTTAATAATAATCTGGAATGCCTTGGCTTTTTAACACACACACAAATTAAAGCCTGTTTTTAAATTACTGTTTGCAATAATTGTGTCATCACAAACTTCTAAAGGATATACTTGGATGATTTACTAATTTACTAAAATATAATAAATTGTTTTAAAAAAACGTATGAAGTGTCTGGCTCAGGTTTCCTACAAAGAGGGTGGCAAACATCTGCAAGGTGGTATAAGGATGGCAAAACCAAAATCAAAAAAAGCACTTTGTTTCAAAATATATTTCAGTTTTGTTTTGAGAACCAAGTAATTAATTTACCATGAAAGGGTTTTACTTAGTTTTAATAAAAATATTGAAGAAATTACAGTTTAGATTTTAGTCTGAAATAGTCTGTGCTTTAAAACATAAAGTGAGAAGGTAAATAATAATCTCTTCTTAAATGATTGTCATACAGATATCTCATCTAGAATATATTTGCAAGCACAAGACTGACACTATGAATGACCTTCAGCAGAACCAGGAGGATGCTTTGGAGAAAATGTCTGAACAGTTAAAAGCACAGGCACATTGCTTGCAGAAAGAAAAGCAGTATCTTGAACAGCAGTACTCAAATCTCCTTGCAGAAGTTCATGCAAGAGCACAGGTACAGTGCTGTGAACTTCTACTTTTTTTTTCTTTAAACATTTAATGGATTATTTAAGTAGTTTAAGCCCCTTTGCAGTTTAAAGTAATTTGGAAAATTTAATGTATTTTTAAAGTAAAAAATACCCACCAAACAACAAGCCAACCCATCACTGTGCTAATATTGACATCATTTACAATAAGAAATAGATAACTTTGTTGAAGCATTCTGAAGAGAATTTGGTCTATAGCCCCAATTCAGAAGCCTGATTTGGTCTACAGTTGGTAGTAATTTTTTTCTTTTTCTGAGAATGGTAAAGCTGTAAGATTGATTTTGCTTGTTTTAAGAATTAGGAAGGGAGGGCAGCAGCTGCTTTTTCAGCATCACTATTTGCTAAGATTGTATAGAGTAACAATAATGTGGTGTCACCTGGGGATTAATTTAATTATATATATGTACTGCCCCTAAGAACAGTGCTAGATTTCAACAGTGTTAGGTGATTCTGTTTTCAGTGAGAAATGGTTTAAAAGTGTAAAATTGTCACTGCTTGTTAGATGAGTTATTTGCAGTCCAAAATGTTCCCTGTTATTCCACAACCACTGTTTACTGTCTTTAACATCACATTCCTTCACACCTGTTTCAATTAAAAGCATTGTAAATAAAGGAAATAGATGTCCCTTGTTATTTGTGAGTTACTGCAACTTACTTTATCAGAATAATGCTGTATTTGATGCAGATTTCAGGACTGAAAGTCTTTGCATGCTGAAAAATTTAATCTGTCTAATTTCATGTTCCAGCCTTCCTTACCTCTTTCCTCTCACACTGGCTTCCTGCTTTGTAGATCAGTGTTCTCTCTGAAATTGGAAAATGTTATTACTGTTGTTAAGTCAACTCATAAAACTCTATTGTGGGCACACAGGTGGTGTTGGACCTTCTGTGAGCTGTCAAGGTATTGATGGATTGTTGTCAGAAATCAGGAGTCCATTTGCAGTTGATGATCGTGCAAATTTCCCTCATACCATTGATTTGGCTTCATACATCTGATTCTGTAATTGTTTACTAGAAGAGATAGTTTCATCAACATCATTACTAACAATTTTTGCTCCTTAAATGCATCATTTGAATGGCAAAATTAACAGTTTTCTTTTAGCTCTTGTCTCAATAAAAACCATCTAGTTAAAATTTCTTCCATTTTTGTTTGGTTTGTTTCTGTCACAGGAATGTGAAGAAACGGCGCAGAAAAACAGGCAAAAACTGTATGGCCTTGAACAAATGTGCGAGAAACTGGCCCATGAAAACAATTCTGTGAGGAATACATTATCAAATGTTTACAAGGATTGCTCATCTCTGCTGGCAGCCTGTGCACTGCTGTCAGGGGCCCTGTGTCCTCTCTATGGCAGACAGTGTGCTATGTCTTTCCAAAGAGACCTTCTCCAGGACCAGGTGAACCTCCGTGAATTAGTGAACCAGGAGATCAGGACCCTCCTTAATGCTCTCCCTACTAACGTGGAAAACAATCAAGATGAAGCAAGGCTGAGGCAGAGGAGAGCCAAACACCTGGTTTATGTGTTCCGAAGAGCTGTGATTGCAGTTCTGGCCTCTAACAGGCTTAGAGCTCTGGCCCAAAATTCTTGCTCCTTTTTTGTCTGGACAGATGGCTCAAGAGGAAGCCT
>NC_031799.1:65077555-65086684 GCF_001522545.3 Parus major | reverse complement strand
TCATTGTCATTTGCAGTAACCCTTGGCAGGTGACAGGTTAAAACTTTTGCCCTTGTGTATGTCTTAGAGATGGAGGAGAATTATAGTTTTGTCTTAATTTTCTTGGGTATGAAATATGATTTATTTTATTGCTAAAATAGCAGATTTTGTAGCCCATCAACTTGTTTTTGTTTGCTGACAGAGAAACATAGCAATCTTGCAGCAAGAAGTATTTGAATTATCACGAAGGCTTCATACAGCAGAGGTAGAGTCCCACTCACTGCACCTACAGCTTGCAGAATTCAAATGGACTTTCAGTGAGATGCAGAAGGATGCTGAAAAAGCCCACAGACTTCAAGAGCAATTAAATGCACTTCAACATGTAAGCATATCTGATCTAGAGACTCTTTTGCTCAAAAGAGATTCTCCTTTCTACACATTTTTTTATTTGTGTTCTTTTGGAAAATAAGCATAAAATTGATATACTTTTCACAGAATTTTCCAGAAAACTTGCCTTGTAAATGTCACTAAACTAGAAGTCAGATGTATTGAGAAATACCCTTTTACCACTGGAGTTTCCTTTTGATTTGTAGAAGGAGGTATCATGTATAAGTTACAGTTTGGTCTTCAGCAATCCAGGTTCTCCCATTTTTTGGAAATGTTGATGTGATTTATGTATCCTAAAAGAAAATTTCAGTTCAACAGAGTAAAGTCAGCTGGAATGAGGGTATTCTATAAGAATGTTCATGAAATATAAATATAGCAGGTTAAACTCTGTATGGATGTTGATGAATGTTATAACAAATAAAACACTGATTTTGGTGGGCCTGTTTCCCTGAAGAAGTAACTTTATGGCAGGGGCGAAAAAAAGCCTTTTCCTACATTCTCAGTAGCAAAAATGCACAAAATTCCCCTGAGTCTTTTGCTGTTGCTGCTTGACTTAATGAAACACTGTGGGTTCCCCAGCCTGAAGCCTAGTTGGTAGAACCTATCAGTGTGTCTCAATCCAAACACTTCTAAGCAGAGAATATCTGCTACATGATGGAAGGCTCCATCGTCCTTCCTGTTCCTGACTGGTAAAACAAAAACTGGATGTTTTTGTTTTTTTTTAAACTCATATCTAGTCATCTTCAGTTTTGTTCTTAACAGGTTTTGTTTCCCTTAGTATTTTGGGACAGTTAGATGAAAATTCACACTTTGAAAAGTAAAATGAAAAGTCACATTTTAGATTGTAATTTGAATGCAGAATGTGACTTTCCTTAAAGAATTATTTCGTCTTTTTGGAACAGTCTTTGGAGAAGAAAAATCCACAAAGGTGTTTACAAGGGTTAATAAGCTATCCAGTAAAATTTTGAACATTGATCTGCAAAATTTTCCTTCTAAATGTTGAGGTTTTGCATCCTGGGGTGTTAATTTGAATAGAATAATGAATGTCAAGACTTTACATGAATGTTCTTTATATAAAAAACACAGTAATTATCTGGTCTGCCATTTTATTGTTCAGTGATCTGTCTTCATGATAAAAAACCTCAATACTAATCCTAGGCATATGTTTGTTTTAAAATTTGGTATGTTTACAAATGGAACACAGGAAGTCAGGTAGGGAAACCACTGAATATAGTTACAGAGTAAGACACAACTTCTTTCTCTTTCCAGAAAATAATCAACCAAGACAATATACGTGACGAACTGGATAAAGCTTTGCAGCGTGAGCGTGAGGCAAGATTGCTTTTACAAGAACACCAGCGACGGCTTCAGGAGTTAAGTAATAGACTAGAATTGCACACATGTGCAGAGCCAGATAGAAGCCAAGACTCAAAAGTGTCTCTGATGGTAAGATTATTCTTCTGGAACAGTCACCAGAGTTTTACTTTTTGTTAAATAAATCAAATAATGCAGTCTTTGTGTAAATAAAATAACAAGAGTAAATACACAGACACTGCTCAGTCTGCTGGGCTTTTAGGCTACTGAGAAAACTCTTCAATAGCTTTTTTTTTTAAGTTATGGATATTTTATTCTTAAACATGTAAGAAAAAGTCTTCAGTGGGGCTTTGTTTTGGGTTTTTTTGCTGACAATCATTTTGTTTTCTAAAACACATTATGCAGTACATAGCAATATACTAAAATATACTAAAACCAGGGGGGCAGGAGGTGGGGTTCAGAGTCAGTAATGCTTTTGCTGGGAAATTCATAAAACTTTAGTATGCAGTGGTCCAAATCTACTTCACAATCAATTTGTCTTCCACACTGGTCAGTAGTCAGTGGCATAAAGTGAAGTCTATTTGGGCTGATGAGTAGCTCTGCTCTCTGGCTTCTGACAGAGCCTCCGTGATGCAACAGAGGAGCTGAGGAGAAGAGACCAAGTTTTGAATCACCAGAAGAGTCTCCTGAAAGACATGGAGCAGGACCGGCAGCGGCTGCGTGAGACTCTCCAGGAGGCAGAACATGCCCTCCAACAAGCAGCAAAGTGAGCCCTGGGCCTGGGGGATGTCACTTAAAGTGAAAAAAAATTCAATTCCTAATTCCATGGGCAGGGTTTTAGACCTGGCCAGTGTAAGGCTAGAAGAGAAAAGTACATCTATCTCATTTTTAAAAAAATTCAGGTATAGTCTTTTTAAAACAAACATGTCAGTTCAGAATACTAGGTCATACATTTTATACAGGTATGACATAATAGTGCTCCAAATTCTGGGTGCTGAAATAACTGGCAAACAAAATACCTGTGCTGTTTTACTGATCTGACAACATCTCTTTGGCAGATCCTTAAAGTTGTTTTTATTTCAGAAATGATTGTTTGTTCTCTGTATTTCCATGCCATCTTTTTGTAGACAATTAATTTATAGTAAATACAAAGCATCAGCTAGGGGACAAGTCTTAGCTGCCAAAGAGACTGAATCCCATTTTGGACCTAGCTTTTCCTGTGGGACAAGATAGATCTTCCAGCTGATTTCAGGGAGTTTTGGATTTAGACCTAATCCCCACACCATTTGCATCATAACCTGGAGTGGAAGGAAAGGCTCAGGCACTGGATTTGAAAATATTGGTAGTCCAAAGGAGCCCCCTTGACTTGTAGGACTTGGGTTGTTACTAACCTATTCTTACAGTCATATGGTCAGATAAAAAAATAACTCTTTGCAGACTTTGTTTTCCAATATTATCACAGTATGAAGTATGCATTATGAATATTGCTGTTCCATGCCTAGGATCTAAAAAAAAATTTAGTTAATTCAAATTTCCCACTATACCTGGGATCATTTGACCTCTGAAGAACAACATCTGAGAAGCTTTAAGGGTTTTATGCACCAGGGAAATAATGTAATTCATATAGTCCTCAATGAAATGTTTAACAAGCTAAATAAAATGACAAATGTTATTTGGTATGATTTCATCAAAGCAGGTGTGACCTGCAGAAGGATTTGTTCTAAAAAGGTAGCCCTTTTCATCCTGCTCTAATCTATTTTGGACATTTTAGTAATGATCATTCCTTATGGCCATACATATATCCAGAAAAGATTGTTTTAATGTGATGTGGCTTTAAAACTGGCCTTTCCCCCCTCTATATAGTAGCTGAATAGCAACGAAGAAATCCATCCTTCCCTTCATTATTCTAGCAACTCTTCACAACAAATAGGGCTTTTCCCCCCCTTTATTCCATCTGCTTTGCTTATATGTTCCAAAAAGAATCTGTCAGTGTTTTCCAGTACAAGAATGTAATACCATCCTGCTAGAGTCTTTTATGACTTTATATCCAAGCCATGATAGTTGTTCATTGATAGGCCTATAATTTCATCTATTTTAATTGCTTATCCTCAACGGAAGCACCTTTTGTATGGAAATGCACCAAATAGGGGAACATGAACTATTTTTAGGGTTTACACTGAAGATATGAATAAG
Organism: Parus major; assembly: GCF_001522545.3. Classification (NCBI taxonomy): domain Eukaryota; kingdom Metazoa; phylum Chordata; class Aves; order Passeriformes; family Paridae; genus Parus; species Parus major. Next base: position 65,082,811 of record NC_031799.1, on the reverse strand, counting down.
AGAGAAAATTCTAACAGTTTGAATTATCAACAATTCTTCTACAAGACATAACAGCCATGAAATAGCAGATTAATTTCTACATTGGTAGAGCTTCAGTTCTATAAAGTTACTCCATTGTTCTTGTTTAGTTTTTTCTTTTATTTTTCTTTTATAATAGAGACAAAGAATTGATGATTAATCATATGAGAGCTGTTGATGCCACCCTGAATGCGGTAAGAATTTGAAGTGTTCCCTCTGATTTGTGTTTCCAAACACGCTAAAGCCTTAGAATTGCTTATTCTCAGGGGAGAAGTTGTTGCAAAGCAACTTCCTTTCCCTCAGAGTTGAAGTTTCCCACCTCAACTTCTTCCATCTTAAAAAAATCTCAGTGAGATAAAATGCAATTATACAGCACACAAACAACTTGTTCTAAATGTAGAAGTTATGACAAAATTTGCTTTCTTTCCCTCATTGAGCACTATTTTCTGGTTGCCAAGTGAAGACTAATGGAACACACAAAAAATCGGCAATTGTTGTGGAGTTAACCCTCTACTGAATAATGAGGTCACATACATGGTGGCTGTAAAACACATGGCTTTGTGTCTCCTACTTTGACCTCTGAGACATCATAAATAGGAAAAGAAAAGGGAGGAAGTAATAATCTGTAGTCAGAAACTTTCATAGTATTTTTTTTAAAGAGTATTTTAAATTTAATAATAATCTTGAGTTTTGTCTCTGACTTGTACGATTGTACCCTGGTATAGGATTATTTGAAGGTCCAACTGAGCTGTATATATTAACTATTTAGGAGAAACAACTATTTCCAATTATATCTCTAACGGCAGATGGGTTTATAACTGCTTTTAATCTAGAGCAACACAGAGCAAAAGAAGTATTTTCATTACCTTGGAAGTATCAATTTCCCTTACTACACCTTTAATTCCTAGCAACATGGAAATCTCTATTTTAGTTTCTGCATTCACCAAAACTGTTGTCAATTTAATTTTCAGGTATCTTTTCAAGTCTCTTTCCTTTAATGTTCACAGAAAGTGACAGAACCTAAACCGTGTGTTTCACCTACAGCAAACTGTGCTGGTAGAATATTTCCTTTGTGCCACCACCATCTTCTTAATGATTTCTTTCAAACTTTGGAAGTGGATGTCATGCAGCAAGTGCTGTGTTTTTACAGTAATATGTAAATGTAATACACACATGCAATATCCTTGGTTTTTCTCTTTTCAGACCAGGGCAAGGTGCTTTTATTTTTTATTTTTTGGCAGCATCCTCTCCCAGAACTACGAATTAGAGACTTATTTGCAATGAAAATTCAATCAGTTGTACTTTATTCATGGATGTTAGGTCCAGTGATCAATGCAAGTCCACTCAAGGAGCTCAAGGAGACCCAGTTCGTGCCAGCTGGTGGGACTGAAGGCAAATTACCAGTGATGCTGGGTTTTTTTTTCCTTTTAGATCAGAGATCAGGCCGTGGCATCAGGTGCTGCAGCAGCTGCGCTACTCCCCAGCCTGAAGCTTGAGACCCTTTCAGAGGAAGCAATGAGCAACAGACCAGAGGCTACAGCATTCCAAGTTAGAGTCTAAAACCAATCCTGTTTAAATATTTTTTTATTTTCTTTCAATTTTTGCATCTGAAATAGAACAGGCAGACAGACTGCTCTGAGCATGTGGAGAGCAAAAAGCTTCAAAGCTATTGCAGTCAACAGCTGGAAGACAATTTCCATGTATACACTTGCACATGCTATTTCGGAGATGATGGTACCTTTTAATTTTACAGTTACAGTGTTAAATAACTGATGGGAATACAAACATGCACAAAAGTATATATATACCTGAAAGTTAATACCCTTCTATCCCCCTCTGTTTTTCCCCTTAATGTACACAAGACTAACACCCAAGAAAGGCAGATTCTAAGCTGGAATTTTCTCACTGTCGCCCTCTTGCATGCACACATGCATTTCAATGTGATAAAGATATAAATTATGTGTGCATTACCATATGTCCACACTAAAATATGGAAATATGTAATATGCAATGCCTTGAGATTCCCATGAAGCTTAATTAGCACAGATGAGCTTTTTTGCCAAAGGGTAGAGTTTCAAATGTTTCTCCAGTACTGTGATGATTTTAGAGCTGCACAAAAGGTCCCACCGGTGGCATCTTTTCACAGGAGGAATTGTGGCAATCACCAGTTATGAAATCCTACTTTTTCTAATTTGCTAGTGGATGCTTGGATGCTTCCTTTTTTTTTTTTTTTCCTCCCATCCCAACTCACAATCATTTTTGACTTCACAATGATTGCAGAAGCATCTGCAGGGCAGCCTGTTCCTTCTTTCTTTCTGGAAGAGAATCAGAAATGCAAAAAGTTGCATTTCATATTTGCACAAAGTGCTTGTGGTATAACTAATATAGTACAGTACATACTGGGGAGCTCACTGGAGGGCAGAATTGCAATGTTCTTGTTCACCTGGCAGCATCAGATACACTTGGTAACTCAGGACATAGAAAAACAGCACTAATGGCTCACAGTCTGTGTCACTGTGAACTCCCTTTTCTCCTTCCCTTTTCTTCTTTATCCCTTTCCCCATTTCTCTTTACCCCTTTTCCCCCCTCTCTCTCCTCTACCCTTGTCTCTAGTTTCTGTTTGATTCCTTTCCAAGCACATTTTTGAGGTTTTATTACAAAATTTGCCTTTTATACCCAGAGGTCACCTTTAATTTTACTCTATGCCCAACTGTATTGAGGGCAATCCTGCAGTGTTGGCTGAGGCATGCAGTTAGGAATCACTTGAGGGACACTTGTCATTAAAAGTAGTGAAGCTGTTTCCAGGCACATCATCTAGAAATGCCTTAGTCGGTGACAAGCGCATTTCAATTAAAGGCCTTATAATTGGCAAGAATCCTCTTTTAGGACTGGAGCCACAGGACCAAGACATTTTGGAGATTTTTTCTGATTAGAGAAGATGCCATACATGTTAATTTGCCACTAATGTTTCCTAGACACCACAACGAAGTAACTAGACTGATTTTAGCTGTGTTAACATCTATTCTGAAAAGCAGCAGTGTGAAACCAAGGAAACGAAGACTGCAAAAATCTTTGTAAATTCCTGTTTGTGGTACTAAGCTATTTTTGTTTATACTACAGTTTTACATTCAAAAGACCAATTTCATATAATCTGAAGGGAAAAATTAACAAATAAAATGTGATTAACCATTGTAAAGACCAATAATTTCAAGGGGTAGTTGAGAATACTTAAGGTAAATATAAAGTTTCCAGTACTGCCAAATCATTTGTGCTCTCTTGTCCTGCTAGCTTTATCATCAGTCTAATCAGTATAACAAAATTGGGACATTCTTCCACTACATACATGGGAACAGTTACATTTTTCCAGTTATATTGCAATCAGATTATTTGTTATTTGAGCTTCGTAGGTTTAGTGTGTTTCTTCTGTTACAGTCAAGTTAATTTTTTTTGCTGAGGATTGGAAAGATTAGTAAATTGACTAATTTTGGAAGCGTGAACATTAGCCTGAAATTGTGTTGTAATTTTTTGTGAACAGAAATTGAATCTGCACTGAGTCTTGTACTGAAATAAAATGAAAAAATTGTATCAAGAACTCAGTGCTGTACTGCATGCTTGTAAACAGCTCATTAAAGCATGTTCTAAACTAGAATGTGGAGTCATGCCCTTTTCTTCAATGATATTAATATTCAAGATTTGAGAATAAATGCAAAATCCAGTGTTAGACCTTTCTGATATTTAAGTCCTGGGACTGAAATTCTGCCTACTATTATATACTACATATATATATACACTATATATACTATATATCTGTATCTATATCTATCTATCTATCTATCTATCTATCTATCTATCTATATATATATATTATATACTATTGACTATGTGATGTCTTGGCTAAAAAATATTGTGTCTTTTGTAACAAATTTGGATGTCTCCTATTTGTCATTTAAGTGGAGCATGCCTGGCACTAATGATTCCTTTTACTATTATTTAAAGAATGTGCTCATAAGTTTTATGGAGCTCTACTCACTGGCATCTGCCAGAATTGAAGCATTAACAACAGGAAGAGAATCTTCAGGGGTTCACATTGAACCTGAAGCAGCTGTTACGCCTCCTGCTCCTCCTTCTAAAGGTAAGTCTGCTTTTCAAGCAATTAGAGTCACTTGGATGTGAGTTCAGAGCCAGCATCTCCCTTCATGCTGCACAGCTTCTATAGGCAAATACAGCAATACCTAATTGCTAACATAATGGAGCAATAAAATTAGTGCAAACAGAATTGTCCTGAGACATTTTTCAGAAGAGAAAGGGGATGGTGAAAACAACCACAGGGATTAAAATTACTAAGTATTTTTTGTTTTTAATTGGACCCTATTTCCTTGGGTTTTTCTTGGGTTTTGTTTGGGTTTAGTTGTTTAGTTGGTTGGATTTTGTGGGTTTTGGAGAGTGGTAGTGGTGGGCGGGTTTGGTTTTTGATTTCTATCAAAAAAAACCTCCCCTCCCCTCCCTTTCCCTCCCCTCCTCTGCATTTCCATGGTTTTTTACTATTTACTTTCTCTGAACAGAATCTTTGCAGGTTCACTTTGAACCTGAAGCAGCCACTACACCTCCTGCTCCTACTCCTGCTCCTGATGGTAAGTCTGTCTTTGAAGCAATCAGAATTACTTGAATGTGGGTTCCCAGGCAGCATCTCCCTTCATGCTGCACCGCTTCTGTAGGGAAATACAAGACTTAATTGCAAACATAATGAAACAGAATAAAATGTGCTAACAGAGAGATTGTGAGACTTTTCTCAGAAGAGAAAGGGGACGGTGAATGCTAACATAGAGAGAAAAATTTGTACTGCATTTTTTTAATTATTGCTCCTTATTTTATTCCTCCTTATTTTCTTGGGTATTTTCTTGAATATTTTTAGTTTGGGTTTGATTGCTTGGTTAGTTAGATTTTTTGTTTCAGGAGAGTGGTGGTGTTGTTTGGGTGTGTTTCTGGTTTATAGGGTTTTTTGGGGGGGGTTACTGTTCCAATTTTTTTCTTTTTTTGTTTCTTTTTACCAAAGTTTTTTGTCCTTCCTTTCTGTTATAAATCAATAACATTTTTCTAACGGCCTTTCCTTGCAACCACAACCATTTCAGTGCTGTGAATTTCCTAATTCTTTAAAATTTAAAAACTTCTTAATTTTAAAATTACTTTCTCTGCATAGAATCTTTTTGGCGTCGTATTGGGCGCCAGTTAGTCAAAACA
>NC_031799.1:65074252-65076010 GCF_001522545.3 Parus major | reverse complement strand
GATTTTTTGGTTTTGCAGAGCAGCAGTATTGGGTGTGTGTTTGGTTTTTGACATTTTTAATACTGCTTTTAATTTTTTTCCTATTTTATACTTTTTTTTTTTCTTTTTTTCCCCAAAGACTTCTTCCTTTCTCTAGGTTATAAGCCATTAATGTTTTTATAATCATTATTCCTTGCAAACATAACCATTTCAGTTCTGTGCATTTCCTTGCTTTTTAAAATTTTCCTTCTCTGAAGTAAACTTACTGTCTCTGAACAGATATTTTTCGGGTTAGTGTTGCACCCCAAGCAGCCGTTACACCTCCTACTCCTGTTCCTCCTCCTGATGGTAAGTCTGGTTTTCAAGCAAAAATAGTCACTCAGATGTGGGTTCCTAGATGGCATCTCCCTTCATGCTGCACAATCTCTAAGGCAAATAAACAACCCCTTAAGTGCAAAGAAAATGGATTAATAATATTAATGCCGACAAAACTTTTGGAGACTTTTTCAGAAGAGAAAGGGGATGGTGAAAGCCAGCACAGGAATTAAATTACTGCTGCAATGGGTTTTGATTGCATACTGGTCATTAATTTGCTTAAATATTTTTGATTTTTGGTTTTGGTTTGGTTGCATGTTTGGTTGGATATTTTTGGTTATGGGGAGTGGAGATTGTGGGTGAGTTGGTATTTGGTTTTTGATCTTTTTCATTTCTTACTTCTTTTAATTTCTTTTTTTTTTTAACCAAAGCCTTTTCGTTTCTTTCTGTTATAAACCACTAACATTTATGTGATAGTGTTTTCTTGCAAACCAAACTATTCCCATTCTGTGTATTTCCTTGGTTTTTAAAATTTACCTTCTCTGAACAGATATTTTTCAGCCTTACCTTTCACCTCAAGCAGCCAGTACACCTGCTTCTCCTACTCCTGCTTCTGGTGGTAAGTCTGCTTTTCAAACAATTAGAGTCACTTGGATGTGTGAGCTAAACCCAGTAATTCCTTTCATGCAGCTAAACCTCTAAGGCAACTACAATACTTAAACGTAACCTAATGGAACAATAAAACAGGTTTTGACAGAAATGTTGTAAAACTTTTAAAAGAAGAGAAAGGTGATGGTGAAAGCTAACATAGGGATTAAAATTACTATAGTAAATTTTTTATTTGTTTTGTTTCACTTTGCTTAGAAATTTTATATTTTCAGTTTTGGTTTGGCTCCCTTATTGAGATTTTTGATTTTGGGGAGTGGTGGATGTGTTGTATGATGTTTGGTTTTGGTTTTTCCTACTACTCCTATTATTATTATTAATTTGTTTGTTTCTTTGTTTGTTCAGTATATTTATTTATATTTATTTATTCTTTTATTCCTTTCTCTTTCTCCTTTTTTTCTTTTTTTTTCCTGATAAAGGTGTTTGTTTCCTTTCTGGTATAAATCATTAATGTTTTTGTAACAGCATTTCAACCATTACATTTCTCTGCATTTCCTTGGTCTTAAAAATTTCCCTTCTTGGAAGTAAATTTACTTTCTATGAACAGAATCTTTCCAGCTTCCCTTAGCACCCCGAGGAACCAGTACACCTCGTGGTCCTGCTCCGGATGGTGAGTCTGCTTTTCAAGCATTTGAGTCACTTGGATATGAGTTCAGAGCCAGCATCGCTCGTCATGCTGCACAGGTTCTGCAGGCAACTATCACAATTGTCAAGTGCAAAAATAATGGAGCAATATAACTAGTTGTAACAGAAATGCTCTGAGACATTTTTCAGAAGAGAAAGGTAGTGGTGAAAGCT
>NC_031799.1:65064108-65074152 GCF_001522545.3 Parus major | reverse complement strand
TGCATAATCCCTTCTTAACTTTTATGGAATTCATAGTGTACTTTTAGTGCTCTTTTGATCTTCTACTGGAATCCATCCCATTGTTTCTGTCGTCTCTCACTGATAGCTACATCTTATCAACTGACCCACAGCTTGTTTGTAAAGACAAACTCATCATTCCTCTCAATGGCTTGCCAAGCTAAACTAAATTCCCTGTAATTATCCCCTACTTCTCTGTTTCTTAAGCTACATAATTCATCAGGATTCATCAGGAATTCAGCATGGGAAAACAAGGCATAAAGCAAATGTGTATGGAACAAAACTCTGATTTTTAAGAGCTAAGCCTGGACACTGAAGCACAAAAACATGACTGACAAGCTGGTTAGTGTTTTGAAGACCCAGAGAGGAAACAGGTTTCTTAATCATGACACTAAAAGAAAAGATTCCTCCTAAATTCAGTTATATATGAAAGAACAAGAAGTGTGTGACACAGGTGTTCCTTTTGAATTATTAAAATTTTGAAATTCAGGGGCTCTTTTACCAGTATGAATAATAAAGTATACAATCAACATATCCTGAAATGCAAGTGCTGTTTTAGTTCCTGTCCCCACTGATAAATTTCCTGTACACTCAGTGCTATTATGTCCTCCCAACACCAGAGAAAAAACAGGAAAATTTCTTCACCCTGTCAAAGGCTACCCAGGGCACTGATAGAGTCACCGTCCCTAGAATGATTTATAGATGTGTAAATGTGGCATTTGGGAATATGTTTTAGTCGTGGGCTTAGCACTGTTGGGTTAGTGCTTGGACTTGATAGTCTTAGAGGTCTTTGACATCTGATTCTATTCCAACCTGATCTATGTTTAAAAATTCTCTACAAACTGAATTTTCAAATTTGTGAAGAATCACACATAGAGGAGGAAAGCTGAAAAGGAGTAGCCTCACCCGATGTAGACGTAAATCTGACAAACAAAAGCAGAAGAAGGGTTACAGGGTTCAGTAAATAGTATCTTACAGGAAATGCAAATTTCCCCAGCCAAATGCATCCCAACCTGCTTGTAAACAACAGATGGCTGGACAGGATAACCCAGGGTCTGGCAGTCAAGATCCTCATCTCCAAGGATGCTCAGACAATTCCCTGACAAGGAGACAAATTGTAGAGTATTTTTAATTCCTTTTTCTCTCCTAAAGAGCCAGAACCCTCTAGGGATCCTTAAAAGTTCCTGCCCTTAGAAATGAGAATGATCCAGGATAGGCCAGGTGACACTTTCAGTGCTGCAGAACCTGAGATAATAAGCTCCTTCTCCAGAGTAGTAGGAGCTCTGATGTGGAATTTTTAGCTCAAAAGAACATGCTTGGCCAGCACGGGCAGAAATCAGGTACTTAGAGCTGAGGAGAGTGGGGTTGTTCAGACTGCTGTGATGTGCCCAGGGCTTTCTCCTGAGAAGATGTCAGAGAAAATTGTAAGAAGAAGGATGGAGAAGTAGAGAACCTCTCCTGTTGCTTAAAACACTCCCTTCCCCCCAACCCAGGCTTCCAGTTGTCACTCACTTGGTCAGTTCCCATGAGCTGTGGGAAAACCCAGCAAACCAGGAAGGCAGAGAGGACCCTGCTGGGAGCCTGGCTGCACAGATTTACAACTCCCTCCACACAGCAGATAAGTGGATTTGGGAGCACAGTGAGAAAAGACAGATCTACCCTTGCAGAGAGGCACCACCACCTCCTAGGAAACTTTGGCAAGGTGTCAGGAGTGTGGATGAGACACAGAGCCAAGGACATATGATGCTGATGGCTCAGGTAGACCAACATGAAAGTGTAGAGACTGAAAGAAGAAATCTGTATTTTCATTTTCTCCTGATGCTGTGTATCTGCAGGGGTGGACATCTTATTGTGATTTCACTGACTCATGGATAGTAACATCACTGAGTGTCAGATTGTGACATCTCCAGGGGATTTATTGGGACATCTCACTGCTTATATCCAGATGTCAGCAGAGCCTGGACCAGTCTGGCTTGAGACAGAAATGGCCACTGAGAGAGACAGCAACTGTCCCATCTGCCAGGACTCCTGGAAAGACGTGGCTTCTGCTCTGCCCTGTCACCACCAATTCTGCCTGGGCTGCATCCTGCGGTGGACACACAGAAATCCCTCATGCCCACTCTGCAGGACACTGATAGAAACCATCAGGTTTTCTGAGCAGGATGAATGGGACTATGTAGAGTTGGTCATCACCTCCCCTGCAGAGTCACCAGAAGCCCACAGCATGGCAGGCAGAACTCCCAATCACGTGGAAGAAAACAGTATCCATGGCCCTGAGGTGTCCCCTCCGTCTTCTCCACAGGGAACACTGCCCCCAGATGAGCAAGGTGCCTGCAGCGCCGGAGTGTGTGGGTAGCCTCCTGCCTGATGAGTGGGCTGGACTATTCCAACAAAACCAGCATTTCCTGGAGCCTGTGCGGCCCTGGCCCTGTGAGAGGCTGGAGCGAATATGCCGGGGCCGGTGGTGGCTGGTTGAGGCTGCAGAGAGCTGCATCCTGCGCTATCTCTGCAGCTGTGGTCTGGATGCAGAGGCCTTGGCCCAGAGGCTGCTGGTTTCCCTTGAGGGGCACACAGCACCGCTGATCCATGGCCTCATCGAGGTTGTTGCAGCCCAGTGCAGCGAGGAGACCCAGAGGATTCTACATTCCCATACTGGTGGGGATGAGGACAACAGCCAAGCAGAGAGCACCAGCTCCAGCAGATCCAAGTCCAGCAGTTTCAGGTCCAGCAGCTCCCAGGAGAGCACTCCTACCAGTGGTTCCAATGTGGAGGAAGAAACTGGTACCTCAGAGGTCACTCACTGTGGGGTTCCCAGCCACCCCCCACCTGTGCCCAACCCCACAGAGCAGAATCAGCCACAGAAGGAGCCGGAGCAGCCAGCAGTGGATGGTCACTCTTCACAGGGTAGCAGCTGCAGCCCTTTTGCTCTCAGTAGGGCAGGGACTGATGGGTGACCTGGTGTGCCCAAAAGAGGAAGGCCCCCAGGTCCCTGGATTCTCCTCAGCCCAGCAAGAGTCCATGATGGGACTGCAGCCTTAAGGGAACCTTGGGCTACAGATTAAATATTAAATGCACATTTCAGATTAAATGGTGAAACTTCATCTCTCTCTTCATTTCCCATTTCCCATGCAAGGCCAATGTAGTTGCCTTTGGGAAGTGACTTCACCTTTCCAGGTCTGACTTCCAGAAGGCATTTGTGAGGTCTGCATTAGGTGCCTAATCCTGTGCTTTTTATTAAATAATTCCATCTATTGCTTAGGCACATTTTCCTGTCCATGAATCCAGAGGAAGTTATGATGCACCACACAGTGAGATGCAAACCAAATGTTAGAAAGGTCTGGAAGGACAAAAGCTAGAGTCAGAAATACAAGTTAATTTTTTCACCTAAACTACAGACAATGAATTTCCAAAAGAGACCAAAGGAAGAACAGTCATTAAGCTGCCACTCACAAATTAGAGGTAAAACTGAAGAAGTGTGAGGGACTCAGTTTTGATTGGTAATTCCTGGCTTTGAAAGTGGCAAGGTCAAAATTCAGCCTGCCCTGATGTATCTCAAACTGGACAACCTAATCCTGGTACATATCCAAGTAACTATTACTTGAGAAAACTTTGCTCATAAAAGCATCTGGCGTATCTGGGGATGCCAATGCAAGCCTATTTACAATGCACATGCTCTCTTCAGAAGGGACATGTATTCTCCTGCCTGGAGTGCAATCCAATGCCATAGGAGGGATTTCTTTTCATTCTTTGAAATGAGCTTTTAAAAATAATTTTATTTTTAATACTCACTTCATACATGTCAGTGCAGTTCAGGTTGCAAATTGGTGAAGAGATTCAATCTCTTTCTGCCTTGAAAAATTTAAAGTGGCATTTTAGTAAACACCAGCTTGGTGAAAAGATTCTGCTGTTGTTTGTGTTATTTCAAATCTGGTTCCATAAAAGTGTTTTTGGTGTAAGCCAGCACCTAGCTCATGGCTGAATTTAATCAATAGCAGTGGCCCTACTTTGTTGCAATTTAATAACATGAAGTCTTGGGAAAGAATAAAAGTTACAATATGCAGAGTAGAAAGAGGTCAACATTATTTGCTATTTCCACATGGATCTCTTTCAGCTGAACTGTAGTAGGTGATTGTTGCATCTTCCTCTCTGCTACCTCATGACAGCTCTCAACAGACTAAAGAGCAGATGAGAAGTTTTGCTCCCCTCCTTTTTGTTTGTATAGAGACTGTTCTAATAATTATTTTGTCTGGATCTGAGACAGAGTACTCTGGGAGCAGATAAATGACAGCATGCTCCTAAGGAAGTTTACTGGCTTTCTGAGAACCTGGAATTAAGGCTTGTATATTTGCAATACAAACTATAAAAAGAGTTGTTCTTTAGCCAAGAGGGCTCATATATAATAAAATTCTCCTCACTATTACAGTCAAAGCCAGAAAGAGAAGTCATCAACTCTCTGTGTTTTTTTCTCACAAAATCTTTTAGCAGAACACTTTACAATTCACTGAAAAAAATAATAGTATCTAATATTTCAAAACCAAACAGCCTAAGTAAGATTAACAGATTTTTAATTTTTTTGGCAATTAACTCCTTTTGCAGCTGAATTAGAAATTACTGGTTTGATTAAAACAGTGAAGCTCTGGAAAAGGAGTTCAGATGCCTTGAGTATCCTTAGCCAGATCATGTCAGAAATTCAGACATCCCTCCCTGGGTAACTTGCACATCTTGTAGATGTGTGCCCAATGAAATGGCCAAGGTGCTATAAGGCATCTCCTCATAGGATCCTTATAGATACTTATAACAGCATCTGTTCTCCTGTTCTGTTCATTATCTTTGACCCTCCTTCTCCTTTGGTCATCTCCACAGATGAAATAATGAGCGCTGTGGTTTGAGCTCTGCCAGCATGGGGAAAGTCTCAGCCGATCCTCTGTATATGGGGAGAGAGGCTCTCTCTGAAGGGCATGTTACAAGTGTGCAGAGGTGTTCTAAGTCTTGCCCTGCAGGGGGATGACCACCTCTCCCCATGGCTGAGTGAGGACACAGCAGAACTTCAGGGGAAGCCCCAGGAAGACAAGAAGGCTGCACAGGGAATGGCCAGCCACAGCTGCCTGGGGCTGTGGCTTGACACACAGAACTGGAAGGCAGCTTTTGCCTGAGCAGTAATTGAGATAGTTGCTACACCACTACAGGACATTATAGACTCTTCTCACAATTATATAGAAACCTCCACTTTTTCATGTACCTTGACTTCCAACAACACTTGCTATAAACAAGCATTTTATTCAAATGTCAAGTTTCAGCCCCTGAGGGTGCATTAAAAAGACACACAGAAATCACTGGCTCAAAGAAATTCCCTGAAATCTGTGTGAAATAAAAGAGGGGAAAAAAGAGCAAGGCACAAAACACAAACTTTTATCCACACTTGGAGGCAGATATATTCCCCTCCTGAGCCCTTCTAATAATTCACTTCCATAATTAAAAAATGGTCATAATTTTTTCATGAGTCAAAACCTTGCTTAATCTTCAGCAACAAAAGCATCCTCTTATCCTCTTTGTTTTATTACACAAATCTTCCAGTCACCTAAAAGCAGAGATGAAAAACAGAAAACTAAGACAAAGTTAAGCCTATGCCTGAGTTCTCTTTTTACCTCAAGATGAAATCTGCAGCTTAGGAGAGCCCTCTTAAAACATGAAATGCATTTCCTAGAGTATCTGTGGCCTTAGTTTCCACAGGAAAGAGGGAATACCTTGGTACTCTGAAATTCCAGCTACTGCCTGCATATTCAGACCTTTAAAAGTCCAATTCCAAATGAAAAGTAATATAAATGCATACTTTGAGAGGCACTGACTCAAGTAAGGAGAAACTGGATGATTTGTTCAGTGAATGGGATTTGACAGCATGGATAAAAAAGTGTCTTGCAATAGAACTATACATTTTAGTAATTTTAATATTAATGCTAACAACGTTGCCTTTTTTGCTTCAGTGTATGCAACGGATGATTAACAAATCCATTAATGGAGTTTTTTTAGTGGAGAAGGAGAGGAGAGATGTGGGAAATGGAAAAATGGAAAATTCCACAGATGCTGAAAGGCTCAATCTGCAGCCTTAGAAAGAGCTTGGGTTAATGTCATTGTTATAAATTTTTATTATGATATTGGCTCTCGCAGATGAATATTACATATTAAATACTTTTTAGCTATGTAGTACCTTTTTCTTGCTAACAAGTTTTAAGTTTGAAAAGAATTTCCTAGGTACAAGGCGAGGAAACCCCAGAGGGCGAGGACACTGGGGTCCAGGCTGTTATCAGGAGAACATATGAAGCCCAGCTACCCTCAGGACAAGGATGAGGGGCCCGGATGGTTATCTGCCCTGACCATCTGCAGAAGGAAAGAAACCAAATGATGACCAGCAAAATAAATGCTGACCAGCAGAAAAAAAGTGATCTAAGAAGGCAGAACCAGAGGAGGGGACACTTTGAATATTCATTGGACCTTCATAGCAGGGGGGGGATAAAAGGGAGAATTCCTGGGATACCAAGTGTGTTCCTGGCAACCCCCCAGGGCACCCAGCCGTTTTAACCCTTTGCTTTATTTCTTTTATCTCCTAATTGTCTTTTTATTTATATTAAATTCTTTTTATAATTTATTAAGTGAATCTCGTTTTTAATAGTCATGATAAATGTACACAAACATTGAGTAGAAAAATTATAAATTTATGTTCCTGTAGTTATAAGTAAGAATATATCTTGAGTAAGTAAGAAATTATATTAAGTAAAATAGTGTGAGGTTTTGTGTAGGAATCCAGAAATGGAGATACATTTCTCTGTTTGTCCTGTTCTCCAAAAAGGTATTAATCCTATTTGTCACTGACAGAAAGGCTTCCAAATATCACTGTGTAAACCAGGATTTATAAAAAATTAAGTAGAAAGCAGTAGAATGTTTAGTATGCCACTGAATTGAAAAATATAGATTTTAGGGTGTTTAATACATGGAGTAAAGATGGAGGAAAAAGGTGTGGATTTTAGCTCTCCTTCCTTCTTCTCCATGATTCTGCAGTTTTTAGGAGCACAAGGAGTGATTGGTTGAAAGTTACTTAGTTTTAGTTATGTAAGTAGATATAGAAAACTTATTTGTTAATATATATAAACAATACACTCGTCTATAGAGTAAAAATAGATATAAAGATGAAACAGCCGCATGGTTTGGGGCCATTTTGTGCCATCAGAGCCAAAATGTGGCAGGTTGTAGTGATTTGAACTTGTGCATTAAGTCTGGAAAGACCTGCCAAGTTTCATGATAGCATCCTAATAAACACGAGAAACAAGATCCTAACAATCTCTGGAGTTTTCTTCCTGACCCGGAGAACTGAGATAAACGGAACTCCCCATGAGGGAGTATTCTGAAGGAGCTCAGCTCAGAAGAGACTGAGAAATCCATGTGTGAGAAGAAGTAAAGCAGAATTGAAAAAGAAAAAAAAGTTTCAAGTGGTGCTTCGTGTGATTGGCAGAGAAAGCTCACAATAGTCTCCATCAACTCCTGTTTGGACCAGAGTGCCCGGTTCCGGACATCCCATCTGCTATCAAATTCCAGAGTTTCAAGGGCCCAGGACTTGGAACATCGGATTCTGCTGATCAGTAATCTTCAGAGATGGCCACCTGAACCGGTAAGCTCGTTCCAACCTTATGAGATGGGATCGAATATCTCTAAGGAAGAAGGGGCAATTTTAGAAAAATTAGAAATTATTACAGGGCAGTATTTCTATAAAACTCCAAGGAAAGATTTGGAATTGCTACTGCTCTGGATAAAGGACAATTATGCCACCATAACCGAGGAGCAATTGTTTGAACTATATATATGGGCAAATGTAAAAATGAGATTAAAAGTTACATATCCCAAGAACATAGGTGCACAGAAATATAATAGAGATGAGTGATAATCTTTTTAATGTTAAGTATCAGTATCGTTTTCCAAGACTGTCTTCTCAGGGGGATGGGTAGGGAGAAGAGGTTGAACTGCCTTTTCTGGAAAATCGAGAAGCCCCAAAATTCCCCAGCAGCATGGTCCTCCCTCCCCCCATCCCTTCAGAGGACACGATGGAGGAGGGAGGAATGCAGGGGAAAGCTGAACACTGGGAAACTTTCGCAATTGCTTCAGAAAGCAGAATGAGCAGTTTGTTACAATATTTGAGGATGAAGACTCGCACGGGGAGACACGATTAATTGTATAGAGTCTTTCTGAAATTTTTACATTCCGATAAAATCCCCGGGGGCGGGGGTGAAGAAAAAGCTAGAAAAAGCCCATGCCTTTAGAACAGCCCCCTCCCCCGCCCTCTCCGTGTATGTCAGAGGAGCCAGAGTGAGGTAGGGAGCCTATCCCGCCCTCTGACGAATCTGACCACATAAAAGTGATGTCAGAAAAGGCTGGTGAAGGGGTGTCCGCCCAGCAGGGGGACACAGGGGTATTCGCCCATCCGGCGAAACAAGAGGAGCCCGCCCATCAGGTGGGCTCAGAAGCTCTCCAAGAGGCAGGACTAAAGACTGCCAAAGAGGAGGCGCCACAAGGAGAGGTGGGTTATGGTGAAATGGCCGAACCGCAGAGTGACCCCGAGCAAATGGGAGAGAAATTAAGAGCAATACCAAAGCGCCACCGTAAACAGGCAGCGAAAGCTAAGGGGCTGGGCAAAGCTGCAAAGACAAGCCCCGCAGGGGAACCTGTGACGCGATCCACGACGCGGAGGGCCCAGCCCACCGAGGCAGAGATCGGGAATGTCCCTTGTCAAACCGTGCATGCGCAGTCCGGTGATGACGCCGGGCAATTCATGCGGGAAGACAACACGGAAACGGAAAAGGAAATCGCGATTCCTGCTCACAGCCGAGTTTCTGGCACAAGCAGCAATCACCCTAAGAGGGATTAATCTCTTAAAGAGGATTATCTCCCTAGATATACATTTTCAGAATTTTTATTGCAGTTTCAAGATCTATCCGAGGCATTCGAAGTAGACTGCTGTAAAGACGGAGTTACGGCCGATTTGTGGAGCAACAGCATCTCCTTGTGGGCAAATAGAATTACAGCAGCTTTCATCGTTTTCTCCATTTATATCCAGCATGAGGATGGTAATAACGTTATAGCTATTACTGCTAGTGAAGGGATTTCCCTGTCATCGATTCAAATAAAAGATTTTCTACTTCAGGCTGATACTTCAGCTTTTCAAAAGACTGCTTCAAAGGGCTGGTTCTCAGAACATTATGTCTCTTCTTCAAAAATATTACAATTCCCTCCAGTTCTCCATGATTTAATGGACCCTATTGTTATTCAAGTTTCACAGTCATTGGATTTTCCTATCATACCAACAGCTACATAAGAACAAAATCAGAAATCTATATGTATTGAGAGACCGCCAGCTATTCACCAGTCTTCACAGAAGTAATTGTGAACGCCGTTTATTTCTATCTTTAGCACACCTTTTATAGGGTTTTACAGGGTCCGCAGGCAGAGCAAGCTACTATTGGCTAACACACACAGTTTACATTTTTTTCTCTTACACACAAGGATATTGTTTTGCTTTACTCTCTCTTCTGCATGAAGGTTTCAAGGACTTTAGCCTTTAATATCACGACTTATTTCAAAGGCTGGTTTGTGCATACAGGCCTTTACTAATATATAAAATATATCAACAATTCCCCCTTTCTCTTTTTGCACAAACCAGGCTTTGGATAAGATAACATACAACTTAGACTGTCATCCCAATTAACATTATAAGTAAAGTCCGTCCCCCTTCTAGCACAAGAGACCTCAACCATCCAGTGATGGCCCAGCTGGCAAACCAACTTCCAATGGGTCACTATCTTCTTTCAGGGCACATAACCCATCCTGTAGCTGTTGTAGTTGCTTATGGATGGAAGCTGAATGATCAGTAAGATTCAGACAGCACATGCCTTCAAACTCCTCACAGCTATGTCCTTGTGCTAAGAGCAAAAACTCAATTGCAGCTCAATTTCATAAGACTGCATGACGTACACTACTCACATC
>NC_031799.1:65060582-65063102 GCF_001522545.3 Parus major | reverse complement strand
ATTCAGTCCTGGAATGTTCACTGCTCCCGTGATGTCAGCTGGCAGCTGATCGGTGACTGAGGGCTTTGATGTTCAAGTTGTTCTTCAGATCCTTCTAAATCTTAAAACAAAGGAAACCTGAAAAATTGGTAGAAACACAACATCATAATAACAACATAAAGTTTCTGTTGGTAAACTGTCTGTGTAGTATTCAGACACAACTGTGTCCCGACAGGTCCACTTCTGATCCATGTCTGGAGTACCAAGGCTGTGTGGTGACTTCTCTGCTCACTGGATCTCGTGTGTTCAGAGGCACACAGTCTGGTCAGATCGACAGGTGACCTTTTTGAGCCTGCCAACAAAACACAGACACTTCTCTCCTTGAAGTTAATGAATTACACTAATTAAATGCTTTTAGGGCATCAATCTCCCCCGTTTTCTTAAAAAAAATAAAAATGAGATGTACTTCTAGTATAAACATCAACATCAACACAAAACCATATACACAATTAATAAGAACTTATATCAGTTAAAAATCAATTAAATCATAAACATTATTAATAAGACATGTAATATAAAACTACTATTAATTACTAAAACACTGCACCAGCATCCCATAGTTAGCAAAAAAACAGAAAGAAAAAAAAATCAGTGAAGGATTGGATAATCACCTCCGGAAATGATTCTCCAAGCTCACTTCAAAATTGGTCCAGCTGTCATATTAATAGGGTCAAACTGCTGAGTCAAAAATGACTCAAATACTGATTTGGTACAGAAAACATCTGGATCTGCTGGCAAACATTCTGTCCAGGTAAAATCAAGGCTTGGCCAGGGCCTGGCTTTAAACTGGAAAGCTGCCTCTTAACTCATTTCTAAAACAAGGTTCTCAATAGTAGCAGCTATGAGATGCTTACAGCACAGCAAACTGTTAAAATGCATTTGTACAAAGCAAATGATCAGGAGCCTTAGATACCAGACCAATTAAACCATGTAGCAGTTGGTTTAATCTGAAGCCTCCCCCATGTCAGCTGATCGTCAGCAATGGTACATCTTCTTAAAATTCTGGAAACACTGAAAAATAAGAAAGCTATAACAAACAAAACTGCAGAAATTGCAACAACCAATAGAGCTCCCGGTGAAGTCAAGGGTGTCACAGACTGCATTCACTTCTATCCACAAGCAGGTGTTCATCAGTGTTCTATCACAGCTGTTTCAGTTGTGGCTGTCTTCATATCTCTAGGAAAATAACTATACTTTGCAGTTTAAACAAGTGTCTCCAGTAAAACATAAACCAATTTAAATTAAACAATATTTAAACCTAACAATAATTATTTATGACAAAAGGAAATAACAAACTTAACCTTAATATCTAAGTTAGAAAACTTAACTTAAAAACATTCAAGCCTAAACATAAAACTTGACTATCCTTAATTCTATTAACACTTAATCTATATTAAATAAAAACATAACTTGATCTTATTCTGTTACTACAAAAAGCAACTAAAAGTTTGATATATACCTTTTAAACACAATATAACAATAACATGGATTCACTATAAAAATTATAAAACTGTAAGAAATACATCACAATTCTATGTCATCTAGCTTTGCGAATAACCCACAATAACTGCAAATGTTACTAAAAATACTTATTCATAACAGGAATTTACCTAGTATATGCTTAAATTGGTTAGGATTTTAAAGTGCAGTTTTTCTAGAGAAAAACCACAACAACACAGGATTTGGCAGGTTGCCATTTAGGTTTTGTAGTACTTTTCAGAAGCATCAAGTTCAATTTTTAAACTAAAACCCAAAATCCAAATTGGTGTATATGCAGTTATATGTGTTTTATATAACAAAAGGACTCACATTGAAATTACCTTATTAAAATTGTGGAAAAAACAAGCAAATAGATAATATATACTTTAACTTAACTTTGTCTTGTACAGTAAAGTTATCTTAACTAATAATTTTTTTTAAACCACAAATCTCTCTCTATCTACATTCTTATAATGTAGATAACATTAATTGGAAGGTTTTCCTAGAAACTGTAAATCACACCATATTTTAACCTTAAGTTCTAAAACCAATTATTGCAAGGCAACTTCTGTTAAACACTTAAACACTTTTTCTCTTTTTTTTTTTTTTTAACTTTCAAAGAACCACAATAATTTCTCCAGTAAAACTCTAAAAACTGCAGTTACATAAACTCATAATTACTTAAAACACAAACTTAACTCTAAAAGGGTATATAAAAACATTTTGAAAACCCAATAAATCATGACTTTGTAACAAACTGGGTACTATCCCGGTGCTTTTTCTTAGGGAGCGGGGGGGTGGACTGCCCACTCTGCTGCTGCTCTGCTGCTGTTATCTTTCTTCATCATCCCCCATATACTCTAGCAGAGAGGAAAAACGGAGAGAAAGGAAAAAAACCTCACAAAGTTAACTTTAACAAATGCAGTTTTTTCTCTCAATCTCTCTTGTTGTTCGCCTGTTGGAGTCTGAGATACAGTGTGTATGCCCTTGTTTTTAATACTT
>NC_031799.1:65054954-65058837 GCF_001522545.3 Parus major | reverse complement strand
CACACAGTTGACATTTTTTCTCTTACACACAAGGATATTGTTTTGCTTTACTCTCTCTTCTGCAGGAAAGTTTCAAGGACTTTAGCCCTTAATATCACGACTTATTTCAAAGGCTGGTTTGTGCATACAGGCCTTTACTAATATATAAAATATATCAACATATATGGACTCTTCCTCAAAGAAAAGGGGGAGAAAGTGATATGCAAATACCTTTTAAGAAAAGAGCAGATGCTCTCAGAAATACTCAGGATATTGTTGTGCTGCCAGTGAGGCTTGAAAAAAGAAATGATGTTCCAAGATGGGAACCAGTGGATCGTTCACTTTTAAAGGATTTATTTGATGCTGTGGAAAGAAAAGGACTTGGTTCTCCATATTTCAAACAGTTATTGAAAGGTCTTTTTTGCAGCCATGAAATGATACCATATGACTGCAAATACATAGCTTCAACAATTTTCACGGATTTACATTTTATACTGTGGAATTCAAGATGGAGAATAGCTCTCCTTGAATCACAGTGGCTCCTTGAACCACATCACAGTGGCTCAGATGGCAGATGTGCCATATCATAAACCAGAAACTCAAATAGCAGACCTGCTTCCAGAAATGCTTCGAGATATTGTAGAAGCAGCTGAAAAGACACTGCTGCAAATTCAACCTACTGGAACTTCAGAAGGCATCTTCACAGAAATGAAGCAAGGCCCTTCAGAGCCTTTCACTTCTGTTGTGGATTGCCTCACATAAGAAATTGACCAGCAAGTGAAGGAAGAAAGAGTGAAGCCCCACTTGGTTCAAAGCCTTGCCTTCACAAACGCTAATGCAGAGTGTAGACATACCATCAGTGCGTTGCCTGGATACCCAACAATAGAGGCCTGCAATAAGATAGGCACTTGACATGCTGCAAGTGTTTCAGCTGAAGAGTTCGAGAAAATGCTCGAAGAACAATGAGAAGGATTTATAAGAATTGTAAAGAGCATGGAGTCAGGTTTTCAATGACTCAATTGCACAGATGTGTTATAAATGACTTTCAAATTTCCAATCAATCAAATCTAATTAATTGATAATATACTTTAATAAATTGGATACAAAATAATAAAAGAATAGAATTTAGTAAAAGAATACAATTTAGCAAAAAAAGGTACAATTTAGTAGACATATTCAGATATATATTTCTATATATATATGTGAATATAATTGGCCAGTGGTTATAAATGGTTAAGGCGTAAGCAAAACCGACTGAGCTTCTCACCCCACCTCATGTACAAAACAAAGCACTTCAAGCTAAACTTATATTCTGTATGATTATACGTATTCATTAATGTTTCCCGTAAGTTTCCTCCTACTTCTGATTTTTTTGATTTTACATCACTATTCACAGCATATGCTTCACTTGTTGTTAGGGGGTCTTCAGTCTTCTTTTGGTGGTCTTTTGGCAAAGGCTTCTCCTCTTCCTCGTCCTTTGGATAACCTTACAGGTTTGCGCGCGCATACTAAGCGTTGTGTTATGTTAGTCTACTAATTAGCCTTATATTTACTAATCTTCAGTCCCAATGCCTAAATTCATTCTAATTTTGGTCCATCTCAAGGCCGTTCTGGTCTTGAGACACCATTTATCTTCTAAACTACATCCTGTACCTTAATTTTGACATGTAACATCTGCAAAGGGGTACATCTGCTTTATAACACTAATTCTTGATCTTTTCTAATAATAACTTTAATAGCAGTTACAATTTAATTAGCACGAATCAATTCCATTTATTACAGATGTGATGGAAGCATCATTTTTTAAAGGAACATGCTATCAATGTGGAAAACAGGGACACATGAAAAAGGGCCGCCCTTCACAGAAAAAAGCAAAAGACCTTTGTCCCAGATGCTGAAGAGGAAAACATCATCCCAGCCAATGGTTTTCCAGAATATATGTGGAGGGAAAGCCTCTAGCCTGCCGGGAAACTCCAAAAAGAGAACACCAAACCACCACGAAACAACACAAGTGGTGGCAGAGCAACAACTTCAAAGTTAATTTCATTAAAGGCCTGGAGTCCGAAAGGATCATTGGGGAACAACAGTCTGACTTCCACAGCAAGACCATTTGTCAATTTCCCAGTGCTCCAGATTTATTGCCGCCAGGTGCACAATGTGAATTGAGAACTTCTAAATTGGTGTGTTTTTTAAATGAGGATCATGCAGTACTCCATACAGGAGTCACTGGAACATCACAAAAGAGGCAAGATATTCTGATTATAGGCAGGGACAGATGCAGTATTTTGGGACTTGTTATTTATCCATGTGTTGTTTCTGCAAATCACTCCTGGTCAGACTCGTGGGTTGGTATTTCTCACCCAGCAGGGCCTGTGGCTGGACAAGAGAGCAAACCAGAAAGGTCAGAGATATAGATGGGAAAGAAAAACCTCAAAGTGACATTTGAAATAAACATTCATTCAGTAAGAAAATGGATTACACACTGTGGTGGTTTGACATTGACTGATATTTGGGGAAAGAAGCAAGAAACACCCACAGAAGAGATTTCTTTGAGATAAGCTTCTGGGAGTTTCCTCTGTGCCTGAGACAGGCCAAAAGCTGGCCAGTTCTGAGAACTGACAACATTTTGCACCATTTAGAAATTAGGTCCACCTCTGTGAATACCACCCTTTAAAAACCACAAGCTTGGGAACTTTTTCCTCTTTTGTTTCTGGCCTCAGAAGGGAACAGAGCTCAGGTGAATCTGGCTCTGCTACCCCACGGTCTGTCTGGCCTAGGGGAGGCCAGGCTGTCATGGAGTTACTTTACCTTTAAGAAAAGTTGAAGTTTCTGGAAACTGCCTGGAGTCTTTTCTCCTGACCAATTATCGGTCATTGCTGAGAACTGACAGCAGTTTAGGCCATTGAAAAGTGGGATCAACTTGTGAACCCTACATTAAAGTGTAAAACCAGAGCTCTCTTGGTTCTCTTTGTTTCNCCTCGCTCCCCCATGTCCCCCTGGTTTGGGTGGAAACCAATCTAAATTTTGCTTCTTTTCTTCCAGGGTAGTAAAGATGGAACGGAAAAAAGATTGTAGTGTTAAAAGTGACTCCAAAAATGAAGCAAATAGTTCTGGATGTATCACATCCTGCCATAACTGATCAGATTCTGTTCATTGTTTCAGCGTTCACTGTGAAACATTTTTCTCATTATTTTCTTCTCTCTGACTCTCCCTCCTTCTCTCCAAGGACAGCATAGATAGGAGTGCTTGCCCAGCTGTGGGAGGTACTGGCATCTGGCGCTGTGACGCAGGTAGAATTACAGGGCTCACAGCCTCAGCATATCTTGCTTTTCTGTTTTTTAAGGTATTAATTACAATCTGCCAAGTTAGACCGAGAGACACAGTGTCCTTGCTCTTTTCCGTGATTGCCGTTTCCATATCAGAACCGATATATCACCGTTCTTTCACTGCAAAGAGTAGTGGGAGCACTACTAAATGCCTGTGATAATTAGCCCATATAATGAGCATATCCAGGTCCTTTTCCCAGGCTGCTCCGCCTCGTTTAACAAGGATGCAGAGAAGCAGTTTATCCGCCGCCACAAATTCCACATCCATGCTAGCGGCCCGTGGCAGGGGGGAAGGTTGCGAGCCTTCTACAGTGCCCCCACCTTGGGACTCCACCAGTGACTTGCCCTCGTTGATTGGCGAGCCACCTATCTGGTACCGATCCGAGGCAGCCTCTATCTGCATTCAGATCCGCTCCACCAACCTCGGTCCAAGGCTCCGTCCCACCGTGCGTGGACCCACCGAAGCCCCACTGCCCGCAGGGTGTCCCTGTTTGAGCACCAAATATTGAGAGACCGCCAGCTATTCACCAGTCTTCACAGAAGTAATTGTGAACGCCGTTTATTTCTATCTTTAGCAC
>NC_031799.1:65032469-65050949 GCF_001522545.3 Parus major | reverse complement strand
TAGTGGGTAGATAGGGGATGAAAAGGTTTTTCTGGAAGTTTATTCTGGTGTTTGTATTATTGTAGTTTGTCAATAAACTTTGTTTATTCCTTTTAAGTTTTATGCCTGTTTTGCTCTTTTTCTAATCCATATCTCACAGCAAGAAATAAGTAATTTTCTTAGTTATTGGTTTTAAACCACTATACAGGCCAGACCCCAGCAGCTCCTGGGTGGAAGACGGAGGCTGCAGGCCCTCCTGCCCCAGCCTGGGCCAGGCTCTGTTGCGGCATTGGCCCATCCCAGGAAGCACTCCATATGCTGTTCCAGCAGAGCGGCCAAAGCCCCTTCCTAGGGGAGCCCACTGAGCCCTTCCAAGGGAGCCTGCCGAGCCCTTTCCAATGTCACCACTGGGCCAGGCCGGCCACCAGCTTGGCTGAAATTCTGCTGCTGCTGAGTTTCAGCAGAAACTGCTGGGAAGGGGGAGGGAGTGTGGCATGCTGCCTCTGAGGGATAGCCTGGCTGCTGAGATCCTAGCTGCCCTCCCCCAGTGCAGCCACTGAGAAATCATCCAGCATAAAAAGCTCCCCTGGCAGAGAGCACATGACCATCCACAAGCCTGTGCAAGATTTAATCCTTTCACTACACAGATGAGATCTGCAGACCTCAATCCTCTCTCAAGGGAGAGAAAAGAGTAACAACATGTAGAAACACAACATGAAGACACCAAGGTCACTAAAGAGGGAGTCAATCCTCAGATGGAAGGAGGATGAGGAGATGCTCTAAGGGGGCTGAAAATTCTTTTGGTAGTACCATGGAGGTGGACAAATATACTAAAATATCTTTATATTCAACTTTAATTCATTAACTTTATATAATTAACTTTAATTCATAAGAAAAGTATGGGGGGATGAAGTATTCAAACTGTAGATCTTAGCATAGGCATCCATTGATGATACCAACCAGATGTTAGAGTAGCTGTAATCCCATGAGATGCCTGAACAGAGAGAGAGAGATGAGAGTTGATGAAGACCCTTTGCCCCCAGGGAGAGAAGAAGAAAACCTGTTTCCACCGACAGATGAAGAGAACCTTTGCCTTTGAACAACCTATCCTTTAAATAATACCCCATGAGTTCATGGCCCATGGACACACCTTTAGGAGGGCTGTGAAAATGGGAGGAATGTCACCATGCAGAACTTTGGCCAGGGTGGCTGCTATTCCTGGAAATGAAAAGCCATGAGAAAACTTTTTCTTGTGGAGAAGTCTCCATGGCACGGCAAGAGAAAACTCCTCTCCCTCTAAGAACTGATGAGACACTGTTGTATAGTTGGCACTGTTTTAACATCCCAGGTTTTGTCTCTGTGTGGTCAGTTGGGAAAGGAAAAAGTTGGGCAGGGAGAGGAAAGGTATTCTGGAGGCTTTATTCTGATGCTTCCTATTCTTGTAGTCATGTTGATAAAGTTTATACCATTTAAGCCTATTTTTCCCTTCTCCTAATCCATATCTCATAGCAAGAAATGAGTAAGTGCACTGGTGATTTTAGCCAGCACTAAAACCCACCACACTCTGCTATGGCAAGAGAGCTGGGAATAAACCTGAGCTTGTGGGAGTTGTGTCACCAACCCACGTGTCCCAGTTTGGTTCATAGCTCACAGCACCCTTCAGCTTTAGCCATTGCAGTGAGGACTGACATTTCTGTGTCAGCAAAGAGAAAGAACAAGCCTGGGCTTCTTTGTGGGAACTGGGACTGTCTGTGTTTCAAGCTCTTGTGGGTACCATTTGCACTGCAAATGTGCTGAGCCTTTATTGAAATACTGCAATGTTTTGAAACACAGCTTTGAAAACTCGGAAGGATCCCTGTTCTTTAAAGAGCAGGCTTCAAATTCTCAAGCGAGAGTCTGCCTTTCAGGCCATCTTTTATAGGCTTTGCTAGAAGGACAGTTACTTCCAAATGGAAATGTTGTGGTGGACTTATTAGTTTGCCAGCTAGGTTGAAGGCATTTTCCCTTCGGCTGTGACTGTGGTGTTCTCTCTTTCCCTCCTCCTCCCTCTTCCTCACTGCCTGCGGGTGGCTGTGCCAGCCGCTCCCCGCTGCCTGCAGAGCCGTGCTTCTATCCCATCATCGCGTTCTCCCTGTGCTGCCGCTTCCCTTCTGCCCCTGGTCCTGTGCCAGCTGCGCCGGGCTGCACCTTCCACTGCTTTACCCCACCGCGAGTTTGCTCACATGGGCCTCAGCCCACATGACCCTGGGCTCCAGCTTAAGCTTGCTCCGGCCCTGGTGTGGGGAGCCGCCGCAGAGAATTTGCTCTTCTGTTTTCTCAGCACGGCCTCCGGCAGGCGCGGGAGATTTGCTTCCTTGTTGTCCCAGCCCTGGCACAGGGTCTCTGCCGCTTCTGCCCGTGTGTTTCCGTTTCCCTGTGTCCCATCCAAAATAGGTCGGGCGGCCCGATCTCCCGCTCTCCCCTCTCCGCGGCTCCACCCTGCCTGTGAAAAAACCCCTAATCCCTGGAAATTAATTAGAGAATTCCCATGTCCATAACCGCTTATCTTTACCTGACTGTTATTTGTAGAAAGTTTGTGCGTCTACCAGCTGTAACTTCTAACTGGTTTTTACAATTCCCAACCCCCCGAGGTGTTAACCCTTTAAAAGGTGATGGTCAGGCCCCAGTCCTTTGTCTTTCCTTCTGGAAAAGAATAGATCTGTGAATTTCAAACCAGAGGAACGTCACCCCTGCTTCTTTGTCTGATCCATAGACTCATGTTCAAAGTGAGCTGGTGGGCTTGGATCCTGGTCAAGACCCAGACAGAAGTTCTGGCCCGGATCCTCCTGGCACTGAGCTGGAGAGGAAAAGAAAAACTATCTGAGCTAGCCAAGAATCTCTGGCACGGGTCAGGGAAAGATGCACGGAGGCCAATACTGACTCAGAGTTGCCTTTCCTTCCCAGATATCCATGTGATCTACCTCACCAGGAGGGCTGCCCTGCATGGGAAGAACAGACCAAGGG
The DNA here is from genome assembly GCF_001522545.3 of Parus major. NCBI lineage: Eukaryota > Metazoa > Chordata > Aves > Passeriformes > Paridae > Parus > Parus major. The sequence continues at coordinate 65,047,967 of NC_031799.1, read as the reverse complement.
AGAGCCTGTGACCATCAGGCAGGTGGAATCCCTCTGTTTATACATAGATTTATAGTTGTCTATAGCTACATTTATATATACATATCTTTACATTTATAGTTAGAGAGTTGCATTTATACATCTATATCTTTATAGATTTGTATAGATAAATGTTTATATACAGTTATGGATGTGATAGAATTATATTTAAATACAAGTAGTTACATTTATAGATTTACAGAGTACATTGATATATGTGTAAAGTTGTGGTGGTGTGTTTTTAATAAGTTTGACATTTGTTGCACAAATGGTTTGTCCTGTTTTCCCCTTTTGATGTTGGTTTCTTCCAAGTTGTACCCTCCTCCCTACTGCCATCAATAATTGTACCCCAACCCCTTTTTCCAGTGCCTTCCCTGTCAGTCATTGTTACTCTACCTCTTTATCCAGATCCCACCCTGTCAGTCTTGCTTAGCACCAACTCTTTGTTCTAGAATCCTCCCTGTCAATCATATTGTATTTGAGGTTCCATTGGATTTTGTTAACTGTTCCTGCCCCCCAAGCCTTCCCATTGGTTTATGTATTGTAGGCTCCACCTTAAACTCCTCCCCTAAGGCTTCCCCATTGGTTCATGATTTGTATCCTCCGCTTACTCCTCCCCCGTATATAAGATGTTGCATAGCATACAACTTTTATCTTTTGTCCCTGGCTACTTTGGAGATTAAGCCCATCTTCAAAACCCATACAAACGATCTCCCTTCATTCTTGCCTCCACACTGTGCCTGACCAGCCAAAAGTGCCTTAGAGCTTTCCTCTAAGCTGCACCTCAGGTCATCCTGCTCCTGAGGTGTGTCCCACTCCTGACGTGGGGCAGAGGGAGAGCTAGCTAGCTAGCTCCGGCACTGTGTCAGCTGGTGCCCAACGTGGGGCACCGTGGCACGAAGACCCCACGGACGGATTGAGGCTTAGAAGAAGACTAGAAGTCCTGGCCGTCAACTGCCTCTGGTTGCAGCAGACATGTTTCTGTCCAGTTGTGCTCCCGGAGGGGGAGAGACAGTCCTCCTGCACCGTGAGGATCTCTCCCGTGTGGGGGTCCTCTCCTGCAGCACCTGTTCACTGGACCTGAGAAGGGTAAGTGTCCCCCAGACTGGGCTGAGGGTTACTTAGTAGTAGAAAAGGGAGGGGTTGGCTGTGGAGAGCACCCCTGTCCTTGGGCTGGTCTGTGAACCCTTAAGTTTTTAAGTTTCTCTTCAGCTGCAGGAGAGGGTGAATTTTGCTGTGCTGATTTAAGTTTTTAAAGTGACCCAGTGTTAGGATGGGTGCAAAGTTATCAGCGCAGCAGAGGGGAATTTATCTCCAAGTTGTGGGTACTCTGGAGGATGAGAAAAGGTAATTAAAAAGGTTGGTAAGTTGGCTCTCCCTCCACTTCCCAAAGGTGTCTCCCGAGGACATAGCGACCATCCCCTTTTGGGATGCCGTCGGCAGGAAATTAACAGCTTTGGCCAATAATGGAGACACCTCAGTGAGTAAATTCTTTACTTTATTTGTAGTAATTCAGTTGGTCCTTGTAGAAACACGGAAAGTGGAGAGATGGTCCAAACCTACCTCCCCAGTTTCCCCTTCCCTTAGTCTCAAATCCCCTACACTGGGAGGTCTGTGTGGAGTAAACCACCAAGAAGTGCAGGTGAGCCACCGACTCCCTGGCTCCCCACAGCCTCCATGGTACCCTTGCCCAGACAGCAACGGCTGTGCTGTCAGGGATCCTTCCCTAAATACCTCTTTCCCAGTTACCAACCCCCCCAGTTCAAACCCCAGTTCAAATAAATGCCCCAAGTTCCCAAGTTGTCCCTCAAACTCTTACTACAGCTCCCCCAGCTTCTCCTATAATTTTCCCTATCCCACAAAATGGCCCCCAAGGCACAAGATGGTGGTGGCCACATGGCAGACCCCCTTCCTTGTGCTTCTTCTTCCCACCGTCTCTCTCTCCCTACTTCTTCTGGCTCCTCCCTCTTCCCTGACTCTGCCCCTCAGGTACCTCCCCTTCCTCTACACCAGCTCCAGCCCCTGTTCCCATGACATCACCACCCCAAGACCACTCCCTCTCTGGCCATGGTCCTGCCCCCATCTCCACCCCCCTCTCAGATGGCTCCCACCCTCATCTGACTTCTGGTTCCCACGCTTCTCCTTCCGGTTCCCATGGTATCGAAACTGATGAGATAAGCTTGAGGACCAGAACCCGGAACAGGAGGCCTTTCTTATCGCTGCTCCTGTTACTTACTATAGGAGAGGGGAACACTCAGCATGGGAACCTCTGTCCTTCCAAAACAAAATGGAACTCTGCAGGACTCAGAGTTCCTCAGAAAAAGTGAATTCTTTAAAGGTCTCTTGAAGGCAACTTTTCGTCGAACGTGCTAGTTCCCTATGGTCTCCAAGATTTGTTTTCATGTCTTTTAGGTCCCACAGAATACTTTCTGTGGCAAAGGACATGGAAGAGGTTGTTGAGGGAACTCCTTCCTGAACTTCTGCAGAACCCTGAGTGCACCATTGACGCAGATAATAATAAAAAAACAGTTGATCATTTGAGCAGTGAAGGAGATTTGGCTTAAGCTCACAAACAGGCTGGGGGAATACTTCAGCCTGTTTTGATGAAATCAAAAGAGCTGCTGAGAAAGCGTTTATCCTAATGCCGAAGAAAGACCCCAAACAAAGTTACATTAATATTAAGCAGTCTCCTGAGTCATTCATAGCTTTCATCGAGAGGCTCTGGGTAGAAGCGAAAAGGCAGGTTGAGAGTCGGCAAGTACAAGTCCAGATAATGACAGAAGTGGCCCAGGAGAACGCGAATGAAGTCTGTAAGAAGATCATCCTGGGCCTGCCATTAGAGCCACTGCCAACTCTCAACCTGATGGTGGAAGCCTGTGCAAAGAGAGCCACCATCCTGGAGCAAGGAGGGAGAAGGGGACTGCCAGACAGAACAGCAACACCCTTATCATCGCCAGTTCCATTGCTATATATGTGGGCAAGAGGGTCACATGGCCAGAGCTTGCCCAAAAGGAAAGCCTTCACAACATGCCCCAATAAGCAAACAAGAGGACAGGGGGCAGCTAAATCAGGATCAAAAAAACTAAAGGGGGAGCACGGGCCTGCGCTGGACACTAGCCAATCTTCCATCTGGGCCCTCGATCTGAACAATGCCCTTAGCGATTTTTGCCAATTTTACCCCTTCAACTGTTGCCGCCAGTTCATTAGTTTTATTAAGTTCAGAGTTGGTTTACCCCAGTTGCTCCCCTGTTAGCCAGAATGGTTGGTCCCCAGTTGCCCATCATTGTGAACCCTTCCCTCTTTTCCAGATTGTTCCCCATCTATCACCTCTATCCTGCCCCCGAGTCCTGTCGATCTATGTAAACCCCACCCTTTGTTCCAGCTCTTTCCATGCTTATCATCCTTTCCTCGATGCCCTATTGATTGTTCAGCTGCCCTCCCTCCCCCGGGTCCCTGCCATTGGTCCTGCATATTGTAATCCCCACCCACAACTCCTCCCTTGCCGCTGTCCCATTGGTCACTGTATGGCCCACCCACAGTCTTTAAAACCTGGCGCACGGAGGTGCCCAGGGTTCTCGGTTCAGACCTCTTCCCTGCGATCCCAGCCCTGTACCTCGTCTCTTTTCCCTTCTCCTGTCAGAATAAACCTGTTCCTGGGAAATTGGAGGAGCCTGAGCACTCTTTCTCTCTTCGCCACAACCCATGTCGCCCTGTGAGCCGTAACGCCAGAGCACAGAGGAGCTGTGCAGGTTCCAGGTCGAGCCACGCAGTGCTCTCCTGGTTCCCCACTCTTGCCACTGACATCGGCCAGAGCTAGCTGAGGCGTGAAGGGCCCTCGATCTGAACAATGCCCTTAGAGATTTTTGCCAATTTTACCCCTTCAACACCCTCTATTTTGCCTGCCACGGGTTGCAATTCCCAGTGTGAAGGCCAAACACTTTCAGGTATGATAGTCACATCTGCCCCAGTGTAAATCAGCCCTTCCACATGGAGATGATCTAATCCGTGGGTTAGGTTGCATGTCATAATGGGTTTATCCTCACCAGCCACTTCTGCCCAGTAGACTCCTGGTGCTTTGTCATCTGCTGAGACCTCTGCTGGCACAGGCATCACCCGGGCTATTATCTGCCCTTTGGTCAAAGAGACGGGTGGCTGCGAACCTTGTGCCAAGAGAGTAAGGTGTGTTAGGTCTCCCTTAATTGTCATGGGAACCACCTCCATTTACATAGGTGTGTGTTTGCTGTGTTCCCAGTAACAAAATACGTGCTATCCAGTCCTGCCATGTCTTGTGAATTGTCTGCTGGTCCACTCCAATGGCTGTCCAATGGGTTGACATGAAATGAAAAGCTTCAGCAGTTACAAGTCTGGATTGCTTTTGAGGCTGCCAGATCTTGATAGGCATGCATTTCCCACAATTATTTTTTTTTGCAGTCCCACACCCTGCTTCCCTTCCTCCCCCTTTTCAATTAAACAGAGGCTTTATTTCTTTTTTGGCCCACTTCATTTGTGTCTTTGTGCTGGGTGGGAAAGTACTTAATTTCCAGGTTTTTTGTTGATTGACTACAGCTTCTTTTTGGCGTTTCTTTTGGTGCTGGCTTTGAGGACAGTTCCTGGGGAAATGTCCCGGACCTTTGCACTGGAAGCAGATGATATGCTGGAGCTGTTCTGCTGACGTCTGTGGCTTGTTCATTCCTGGTGTTGCTGCTGCCACAGCCCTTGGGTTTGTCGGTCCTGGTTTCTTGTGTCTATACAAATCTGTCTTCTTGGCACATGCCTCTATTATATCTGCTATATTGGATGCAAGATTAATAGGAAGACTCAGGATCACTCTGAGACAGACTTCATTGGCATTCCTTTGAGCCATCTCCTTAATCAGTTCCGTCTGGGCCACTGGTCCTTCCACCTGCCTTTGTATTTGCACTCAAAGTCGACAAACTGCAAAAAACTTTCTGATGGAAGCTGTTTAATATTAACACAGTTAAGTTTCAACTGTTGGTAATTGGTTAAAATTCTTTTCCACAACATCACAGATCTTATCTGCAATACATTTTGTTAATACTTGCACCTGGTCTTCAGGTTACTCCCACACTCCCTCCTTGCATAGATGTTCTAAAGTTATTTCATTATCCTCTGCATCATGTGCATCCTTGTACTTTGTCTAAGCTCCACTAGAAGGATTCTTAAGGTTTTTTTCCATGTGCTTTCCCAAAGATCAAACTCAGAGGGAGTTAAGAGACACCAGAAAAGGTCTTTGAGATCAGCAGGAACTAAATCCTGTGATTTTAACATGGCTCTTATTATCCCTTTGAGTACTTCACTATCTCTACCAAACTTTCTTTGCACCTTGCAGATTTAATATTTTGGTAAGAAAATGGTTGACACTGCACTTGAATTCTTCTATTACTAGTATATACCACAGGAGCGTTTGTAAGCATATCTTCACCTTCCCCAGGGCCTGTATCTCCTGGGTTTCACCACCCACCCCCACCAGGCCCAGGGGGCCTCGCTGCCCCACTGGGTCTGTGGAGGAGCCCAGCCCCATCCCCACAGGAACTGGGCAATGGCTCATTCCCCTCCCCCCACTGGGGGCAGGGTCAGGACACCCCTGCCCCCTTGCAGGAGGAAGGGGTAGGGCTTTCTCTTCCACCCCACCCCCTGACTCCTGGAGACAGGAGGAAGGGGCATGGGGAGCCGGATTTCAACATCTGGAGGCGAGGTTGCAGGGTGATGTCATGGAGGGCGGGAGCATGGTGGTGGGGGGAGGAAGGGGTTGTGGTGTCCTAGGGAAGGAAGGGGTTATGGGTGGGGTAAGGGTTGTGGGCAGAGACAGGTAGGCAGAAGGGATTATGGGAAGGGGAAGGGAAGTATGATGGAGGTCTCCCCATGTGGCCATCTGGCACATGGCCAGCACGATTTTGGGTCCCAGCCACATGGGGATAGGGGGGTTCATTGCCTTTAACAATCAGGATAGGAGGGTACAGGGAAAGACCCCCGATAGCCTGTGCCGCCCTATCAGGGATAGGGGGCTGAATGAGACTCATGGAACCAGGAATGGCATTGTCAAAATGAATTTCCTGAGTTTCTTGATCCGTTCTGTCTTTTTCAGCTCAGTAGAGGGTTTGGAAGAAGGGTTAGGGGAAACCAGTGGAATTTGCAGTGGCTGTTTTCTCACTTTTCTTTCCCTGTTAAGCAGTTCCTTCCAAATTAAAAACGAGAGATATTTTGACATAAATCTGTCTCTCTCCTCTACTTCAAGGGTTAACAAGTTTCCGATCCTATCCCATACAGGGACAGAATCTATATTTAGCATGACAAGCTGTGGAAAGTTATGAGACAGCCATGCGATAAAACGTATCAATTTATTGCTAGAAATATTAACATTTGTGGTGCTTAAAAATTCTTGCAGTTGAGATTCAAAATTGTTTTGGGGTGCAGACAGCTTTGATCCAATTTCTGCTGTTAAAAAGCTGTTACACAGCTCGTTTTCATCTTTTTTCAAAAGAAAAGCAAAAAAGCCAGCAGTGGCAGGCTTCTCTCAGTTCGCCTACCCCCCCCCCCCCCCCACTGGGCTAAGATACAAACAAGCCCAGCTGAGGCTGCTTCTGCTGAGCCACTAAAACCATGTGGCCAAGGCCGGGGGGGGGTGGGAAGTGCTGCCGCCTGTGCCCCGCTCCGTGGCCACCGGGTCACACAGCCCCCATGTGCCTGTGCTCACCCACGGCGCCACCGGGTGCGGGTTGAGACTGGTCCCACCGCTCTACCGCTGGCCCAGCCCATGCGCTCCGGCTCGGTGCCTGCCACCGCTTGGGCAGGCCGTGCGCAGGGACAGTTCCGCCACTGCACTGGGCTGTCCCGCCCCCACGGCTCCACTCCACTCCCACACCACTCAGGGCCCCGCACCCACTCACTCACCAGCGCTACTTGCCTGCTCAGCTGGAGTCACTGTTGGCCAGGCTGACTCATCGCTTTTATGTGCTCTGTTACCTCGGGCAGTGTAAGAAATTCCTGTTCCTGAGACTGACTTCCTTGAGGCTCGAGAAAGCTACTGGCCTCCCCCTTCTGAGCTGTCCCTGCGCTGCAGCACCCAAGGTAGTTGACGTCCTCGAGGCTTGCGAAACCCAAAAGTTAAGTTTCCACCCACTCCAAAGGGGACCTAAAAAGCTTCACCAGTGGACATCAACTGCTCATTTAGTCCTCCTGCTACCCTGGGGCGGTGTTTTGCCTCTTTTCTCGAAGCATGTACTGCATATAGCCAGTATGCCTTCTGTACTTCTCTTCCTCCGGTCGAGCTGCAGTGACACTTTTTTTTTAGCTGCGCACTGTTGAAGCTTGTTCACGCAACATTCGCGTAGCGGAAGAGGCCAGGAGGAATGCCGTTTGCTGCAATAATCCTCCGATGGCCAAGGCTATCAACACAGCACCGCATGCTTGGGCGACGAGAAGGGCACACAAAGCAAATGTTTTCTCTGGGCCCCTTTTGCTGTGCCACACTCTCCTGCATCTCTCCTGGTGCTTGCCAAGCTCGCATGTGTGTGCTGCTTCTTCGAGATGATGAGGAGCAAAGCCATCGGTCTGCAGGGTGCAAGTTAGGCAAAAAAAAGCTGTGCCGCTTGCATGTGCTGCAAATCCATGTTCACACCAGTGGCAAGGGCAAGCTCCTGAGAAATCTCTCATCTTGGCACAATTTCTTACTTTATTAGTATTAGTTTCTCATTCAAACTTTCTTTGTTTTACTTCTTTGCATTGTCCATCTGGTGCCTCTATCCAAGGCCAGGTAGTGTGCAGGAGAACAACATTGCACTAGCCAGGTCATTGTAATTATGCGGATGAACTTTCTAGGGTATTATCTGGTACTTCTGGATTTTCCTGTGCAGATCTTGTGTACAGATACACAGAATGCTGAGCATGAAACAGTATCCAACACACAGTTTTCACCACTGTTCTCCCTGCAGTTCTTCCAGCGCAGCAAATGGCATCCATAAGTGCAATGCAGCAGGCAGCTCCTAAATTGTGCTTGATTTCAAACCCTGTCTTAGGTGTTACAGGCTTCTGTCTGCACCAGAAAAATACTTGGGAAAATATTTAAGAATTTGTTCCTTGGGGAACCAGTGAAGGACCTGCCCTTGCCTTTCCTCTTGATTTGATAATCACCATATATATTAGTGGTGAAAAACACTCATCATACAAGCTGCCATCTTTTGTTGTTTTATTTGTTCTTGTTCAGGGGATTTAATTTTCTGTTATTCTCCCCTCCTTGGCTGTCTGCCTTGGTCCACTCCCACTTCTGACACCAAAGATGTCTCATTCCAGAGTGAGACCTCAGAGGGAAAAATTTATCGGATTCCTAAGATGAAATTAGATACAAACAAGATCAATATTCCACTTGTGAAGCATTTCTTGATAAGAAAAAAAAAAAAAAGCCCCTAAGAGAGACAGTAGAAAAGGCAGAAACAATAGTAGAACTATGAATCTAGATTTTATAATAGAAACAATATGTGTGTACATGAGCTAGCAGACTACTGGGTGAAAGCAGCAGAACTTAACAAAGGTGATAGGTGATAAAGTCAAAATAAGCTCTGTGTCAGCTGTCCATTGGACCAGAATATTATATATTGCTGTGTAACAAAGAAACTCATGACTACCTTTGAGCTATGGCAGAATTGTTACTCCTCTAAAATCTCACACCATGAGACTGATGCCTCATCTGATGTATTTGAGTAATAAATCATCTTAATAGCCTCTGTAGTACCATTTCTTGTTACATATCTCAACAATTTGGTGCTTCCTTGAGGCAAATTGCTCTGTCAGAAGTTAGGACCGCCCCTGTGGACTTCATCCTGGGACAGGCTTTAGCGTGAATGGAAGGCACCATAAGCACTGAAAGACGGCTGAATAGAAGGTGACACAGTCTCTTGTTGGACGAGGGTGGAAAGAGTGCTTGTTTTACATCATCAGGCAAGGTGAAGTCAGCTGAACACTAGTGAAATTAAGATGGGTCACAGAGTCTCAAGAGAGGGATGTTTATAATAAGTTAAAGATCTTGCTAAAATTACATTCTCATTCAGTCCCAAAGCAGAAATGTAAAGGTTTATTGATCTGGGTGCTTAAAATTTTTCCGGAATCTACGGCAGATTTGGCTTTCTGAAAGTCGCTCTGGGATGCAGTCGGTATTCAACTTTTTGACCTTGCTGCTGAGAGAGATAAAGTTTCAGCTTCTTGATTCCTACATGCCATGTAATAATTGAAATACGTAATAAGCTCTCTACTGAGTCCCTTATCTCTGGAATTTCTGTGGTTCCATGGCTGGGGCCATCTTTAGCAGCTCAGCCACCCAAACACCACCTTTGGCCACTTGGCCATACCTGGAAAGGGTGGGGAGACCATCCCGGAAGAGACAGGAAAAAAAAAGGAAGTTGTGGGTTTTAACCCTGAGAGTTTTAACTTGGGACCCGATATTCAAGGTCAAAATTAGTATCATCAGAGAATGAATATGATTTAAACCCCAAGATTTAAATCAACTCCCTTTAGCCAATATACGGAATTCTTTCAGTTCTTACAAAGCAAGGGATCCCATAAAGAGGGATTTACAGTGCTCTTTGACAGATTGGATTGCTGTACATCATAAAATAATTACAAATGGGGATATTAGTTTGGCTCGTAAACTGTTGTTAGCTATGCTGGTGAGATAGGGTAGAGGGGGGTGGAAACCCCAGATGGGAGGCTATGTCACATGAAGATATAAAAGATTTACAGAAAGCAATAAAAGAGAGTGGGTTAGTTTCCCCCTACTTCAAGCAGTTATTAAAAGGTATTTTTAATAATTTGGACTTGACACCTTTTAACTGTCATAATGTCTCTTCAATGTGTCTTACTGATTCACAATACATCTTTTGGGACTTCAGGTTTCCTTGGAAAACTCAGAGAACTATGCTGGAGGTCCTAATGCAGCCCTCACACTTGCACACCTGGCTGCAGATCCACCTCGCAATAGAGCAGAAGATCAAGCAGATTTGCCAAAAGGGGTCCTTGGTGACATCAAAGATGCAGGTAGAAAGGCAGTCTTGCAGATGGAGCCAGTGGGTAGTCCACAGGTGCCTATACACAAATAAAGCAAGGACCAACAGGGCTTCATGCTTCCTGTATAGATAGGTTGGGCTATAGAACATCAATGTGACAATGACATGGCATGTCTAGTATTATTACAGAATATCACTTATATAAATGCTAATGAAGAATGTCAGCATTCTAATGCTATTAGATTCCTGCCAGAGGTACAGCCAAATCTTTCACAAATGATCAAAGCTTGCATTGAGATCGGTACTCCGCAGCACATAGCTATGACTCAAGCAGACATCTTGGAAGGAAGGATAGAAAGAGCTATTACTGATCAGGCTGAAGTAATGGATAAGAGTTTTGCTACTCAAGCTGAAGTGCTGGATAAAAGACTTAAAAAAAGCACTCAATACTTTTGCTCTAAATAATTTCAGAGCAGTACCACAGTCTGATATAGGTGATAGAACATGCTCGCGATGCAGCAAGCCTGGACATATAACAAGAGATTGTCCGGAGCCTGTGAGGACTACAAAATCACCTAGTTGTCCCAGATGTAAAAAAGGAAAACATTACCTAAACCAGTGCCCATCTAGATATGAAATAGATGGGAATCTTCTGTCAGAAAATGGGTTTCCCAGTGCACAGTTCTGCCACAACTGCAGCTCAGTAGCAAGGACTCAAGTTCTTTGGAGACCAAAGCCACATGCTTGATCTTGTCATCAAGATTGTCACCTCCCAAGCGACCCTGACCTCTTGCCCCTTGGGGCACTCTGCACTTTGGCAGCTTCCAAATTAATATATTTTGTGCATGGCTTTCATTACTCAATACCTGCAGGAGTTACTTGGACAACTGAAGAGAGGCAGAACTTTTTAATTATGGGAAAGGATGATATTGTATTATAGGCCTCATAGTTTATCCAACAATTATTCCAGCAGGTGGCCGTGAAGAGCTTACAGTTCTAGCTCAAGCCTTACAACCTCCACTAGTGATTCTTGCAGGAACACAATTAGCCACAGCCATCTCAGTGCCTACTACAACTACACGCAGAGCAATAGAGACCAAGGGCAAACAACACCTAACAGAAGACACAGATCTGATGCCAGAGATGTTTTGGACAGAACATATCAATTGTGACAGACCAGAATTGATTTGCAGTCTAATGCATAATAACACAGCAATTAGGGTAAAGGTCTGGTGGATACAGGCACAGATGTCACTCTTATTTCTTGTTTTGGCCAAAAGACTGGAAGTTGGACACCCCTGCATATCCTTACAGGTATAGGGGGTGCTACTTTGTACTTACAAAGTCAATCTGTGATTACAGACAAAGGACCTGAAGAAAAAACAGCAGTTATTTGTCCTTTTGTTGTAAAGAAGCCCATTACAGTTTGGTTACGAGACTTGTTCTCACACTGGGGAGCAAGATTGGAAATGGATTTGTAGTGGAGGCCACAAAGGCACTCACCACTCTAAAGCTGTCGTGGAAAACCAATGATCCTCTTTGGGTGGACCAGTGGCCCCTGTAAAGAAAGAAATTGCATGCTCTCAGAAAATCCATAAACAAGCAACGGCGGAAAGGTCACATAAAGGAGACAGCCAGTCCCTGGAATTCGCCAGCGTTTGTCATACACAAAAAAGCCTCTGAGACTACTTCATGATCTCAAAAAAAATAATGAGGTGATTGAGGATATGGGACCTTTTCAGCTGGGACCTCCTCTCTCAATGATCCCAAGAGACTGACCTCTAGTCATCATCAATTTAAAATACAGTTTTTTCAATATTCTGCTTCATTGAGATGATGCCCCACATTTTGCATTTTCTGTCCCAAGTACCAACAGACAAGGGCCACTGCTAAGACTCACTAACTAGCTAACTGCTAACACTGGGTTGTACTTCCTCAGGGAATGAAAAATTCACTTACCGTATGTCAGTATTTTGTGGCAAAAGCCTTATCACCAGCTAGACAGAAACAATCTCGAGCAAAGATTCTACACTATATGGATGACCTATTAATTTCAACACCAACACAAAAGGAGATGGAAGAAGCTTGTGATAGTGTTGTTACAGAGATTCAAAATGCTTGACTTGAAATCTCTACATTAAGAATTCAATAAACCCCTCCATGGAAATATTTAGGATGGAGAATTACAGACCAAACAATAGTGCCACAGAAAATAGAACTTTGATTCAAAGTTAGTACCTTACAAGATTTGAAACAACTCTTGAGAGAGATCAATTGAATTAGGCCTGTTTTAGGGCTTACAAATGATGAATTTTCCCTGCTTTGTGATTTGTTGAGATGAGACTATGACATTCCATCTCCAAGAACTCTAACACCATAAGCTCAAAAGGCTCTTGATAGAGTAGCTGAAACATTCCAAGAAAGACAAGCACACTTGCGTAGTGTCACAACCTTTCTTTTGTGCAGTGCTAGGAGAAAAAATGCAGTTGTATGGTCTCATATTTCAATAAGATACCTCTGCAAAAGATCCTTATCTAATAATAGAATGGGTCTTTCTTACAGGTCTCCAAAAACAATCTTCACAACAATAGAAATGATGGCTCAAATTATAATCAAGGCTAGAACAAGATTGCTGACTATAGCTTATCAAGATTTTGCAATAATTTATTTGTCTTTAAAGAAGTAATATTTGGATTGGGCATTGCGAAAGTCAGAGGATCTACAAATCGCATTGTTAAATTATCCAGTCACTTGCTCTATTCATTTACCTAGCCACAAGCTGTTACAGGCAAAGTTAAGCTTTAGAGAAAAACCCATGCTAAGTGAAGTGCCTTTAAATGCTGTGACACTACTTACTGATGGGTCAGGAAAAACACACAATTCAGTGATAGTATGCCAAGATCCAATAACTAAAGCGTGGGAATCAGATATTCAAACAGTGGCTCAATGCAAGTTATGGAACTTGCAGCTGTAGATAGAGCATTTCAAGCTTTTCCAAGAACCTTTTAATTGGATTACAGATTTGGCTAATGTTGCTAACACAGTTAAAATAATAAAAGAATCAGCTATAAAAACGTTAGTAATGATAATTTGCGACATCATCTTACATGTCTTTATAGAATTATGCCAAGTAGAACTGGTCAATATTTTGTTTCCCATATTAGGGTCCACTCATCACTTCCAGGATTTCTGACAGAAGGCAAGTCTAGGGCAGACAAGTTGACAATAGCTATTGCAAGCATCCTACTGAATATTTTTAAATAGGCGAAAACTGAGCCATGCCTTTTTTCATCAAAATGCACAAGTTCTCATGCAAATGTTTAATCTCTCTAGAGATCAGGCTAAAGCAATCATAAATATGTGCCCAAACCACCAGTTGGTACAACCTCCAGTTTCTACAGGAGCAGTCAGTCCACAGGAATTTAAGAGTTTGCAGTTATGGCAAACAGATATTACCAAATATCCATCTTTTGGGAAATACAAAAATATTCATCTATCAGTGGAAACATCTCCAAATGCAGTTTTTGCTTCTGTACACAACGGAGAAATAGCAAACCATGCATGTCAGCATTTTTTGCAAGCATTTGCTTCACTAGGAGTACCTCAAAAAATAAAGACAGATAACGGCCCTGCATATACACCTCAAAAATTGGCCAAATTTTTAATGAATTGGGGTGTTCACCTTACTTTTGGTATTCCCTATTCTCCCACATACCAGGCACTTATTGAAAGGAAGACATGTTTTAGATGAGCAAAAAGGGAGATGTAGCACAGGCGACACCACAGATGTGATTAAGTAAAGCTTTGTATGTCCATAATTTTTTGAACAGTTCCTTTGCAGAACCTGATCCTCCAATATTTAGGCATTTTTCTAATAGTACACATGCAAAATTAAAAGAAAATCCTCCCATTCTAATTAGAAATCCAGAAACAGGACAAACTGAAGATCCATTTCCTCTGATAACATGGGGCAAAGGGTTTGCTTGTGTTTCTACAGGTACAGGACCCAGATGGATTTCTGCAAAGAATGTGAATCCATACCATGTGCAAAAACACACTGATGACCCCACAAGCAAAGAAGAAAGCACACAAATGTGAACTACACAGATACTATAATTCATATCTGAAATCTCTTGTCCTCATCGCAAAAACTGTAAACTTTGGGTTTCATATCAATGTAGAGAGTGTAAAAAACAGGAATATTGTAAAGGTCTTTTGGCAAAAGCATGGTATAGTTTGTGTAACATCCTTGAATTTTACAAAAAATTGCAGTGATTAACTTTTTGTGGAAAAAACCAAAAAATAATACGCTTAAAAATTTGCTTGAAAAATAAAATTTGAGAAAAGAACCTTTTGCCAAAATATAACTGTAGAGAAATATGCAGTTCAATCAAATATTAAGTTTATATTTTGCTTTGTTTGCTTTGCTTGCTTTTAGTAATGTAGTTTGCCAGTTAGCCAGCCTAGAACCAATGTCTGGGTAACTTTAGCTAATGTTTCAGGTTTACATACCCTATGCTTATCAACTACAACTCCAGAAAATCAATTTCCAGGTTGTTTAGTCAGTGTACCAGTCGAAACTTGGCCAATACAAAGTTATGTGAGGCACTTTCACTGGCTCAAATGTGTGGGATTTTTAGACTCTGGCAAATACATGGGAATGGTGCACTTCCTAGAGCATCCATTGAACCCCAGGAATAAGAACTCATTGGTTCTGTAAGGGTAAAATTTTGTGACCATTCAATTATACAGGGAAAAATCAATCGGTAGTGAGAAATGTTTCTCCACATCACCCTGTATATATGAATCAGACCTATTGGTGTAATGATACTTCTGTAGTTCCGTTTAACTCTGTTCCTCTTCAATTACCACAAGGGATATTGTTTGTTTGTGGAGACAGAGTATGGTCTGCTATTCCATCAAACATCAAAGGTGAGCCTTGTAGTTTAGGGAAGCTTACATTGTTAACTCCTAATATGAAGACAATTGCCAACATGAGACACAGAGGAAAAAGGTCATTTATTCATTAATATGAACCTATGCATGCTGAATGCAAGAAATCAGGCAGATAGCATAGTGCCTGTGTGGAACTAAGTCACATAACTTTTTCACACTGGCCTGAAAAAGTCTGGCCTGGGAAATCATAAGGAAGCATCCAAACAGTCCTTAGAGAAGGACAACAACCTTTGCAGGTGTTGTTTGTTCCTTGTTGTTTACTTGTAAGATACGCTCAAGGAGTGTAGTTCCTAAGTGTCCAATGATGGTGATGTGTTGGTTTGATGACCAATGAGAAGTTTACCTTTTTGGACCTTCTTGAAACAGCCTATAAAAGAAGATCTGGAGGAATAAAAAGGGCTCTCTTTTGCAACTAAGACTAGAGTATAGAGAGTTTTTGTCATGGGGTAGCTTTACCTTTAAAGCAAAGCTGAGGAAAGAGGGGAAGTTAGAAGTGCTGATGGCTGAT
>NC_031799.1:64970437-65031214 GCF_001522545.3 Parus major | reverse complement strand
AAATAAGTAATTTTCTTAGTTATTGGTTTTAAACCACGACAGTTTTTTAGCAGATGGGGGGCACAATATATTAGTAAAAGCCTGTCTGCACAAACCAGCCTCTGTGTTAAGTTGTAATATTAAGGACCAAAATCCTTGAAACTTGCTTGCAGAAAGTAAAACAATATTCCTGTGTACAAGGATAAGAATGTAAACTTGTGTATACTACCCAATAGTAGCTTGCTCTGCCCACAAACCCTGTAGAACCCTATAAAAGGTGTGTTAATAATAGAAATAAACGGCATTCACAATTACTTCTGTGAAGACTGAAGCTCGGGGGTCTTTCAACACTAGAGAGTCTGTGTCGTTACTTCACCATTCCTAATACAGTGCAACATGGACCAGAGTGTAAAGACAATTTTGATCCTTGGGGTTTTGGAAAAAGGTTTGCAGCATCTCTTTTTTTACCACCGCTTGTTTCAGCAGTAGCATTAAAATAGTTAGAGAGTTGGGATGTTGGCTGAGTAAACAATCTAATGCTACATCCCTTGCATTAAGATGCTTCTTAGCATATGTCAAGGATGTTATGTATGCAATCTTGCAAATACGGAAGCAATAGACTTCCTTTTATTAGCTCATGGACATGGATGTGAAAACTTTGAAGGAACATGTTGTATGAATCTGTCCGATCACTCAGAGTCTACTCATAAAAGTATACAACAACTCAGAGAAGGGGTGTCAAGAATAAGAGTTGATGATGGAACTTGGATGATTTGTTTAGTAGGTTGGATTTAACACCATGGATAAAAAAGTGCCTTACAATGGGACTATAATTTTGGTAGTTATAATGCTTATAATGTTGCCTTGTTTGCTTCTATGTATGCAACAGATGACTAATAAATCTATTAATGGATTTTTTTTAGTGTAGAGAGGGAGGGGATATGTGGGAAATAGAAAAATAGAAACTTCCACTGCCACTGAAGGGTTTGATTTACAGCCTTGGAAGAAATTTGGGTTAATGGGATGACAAAGGTACACAGACCATAAGCAGAGAAATCAAAATTTTCGTTCCTATAGTTGCAAGTAAAAATATACCTTAAGTAAGAAACTGTATTGAGTAAGATAGTTTTAAACTGTAACAGTGTGATATTATTGAACAAACTATGAATCTAGATTTTATAATAGAAGCATAGGTGTGTACATGAGCTAGCAGACTATTGGGTGAAAGGTAGACACAATGTGGCAGAACTTAGCAAATGTGATAGGTGATAAAGTCAAAATAATCTCTGTGTCAGCTGTCCATTAGACCAGAATATTATATATTGCTATGTAACAAAGAAACTCATGACTACCTTTGAGCTATGGCAGACTTGTTACTCCTCTAAAATCTTACACCATGAGACTGATGCCTCATGTGATTTATTTGAGCAATAAATCATCTTAATAACATCCATAGTCCCATCCCTCGTTATTTATCCTGAAACTCAGCCATCTGTGTCGAGCCCAGGTGTTGATGACTGTAGATACTGGAATGCTTTAGGCACATTCCAAAGGTCTTTTTGCTGTTTTTGATCTGTCTGCACTTAGTTCCTGGTCCTGCTCCTCCTCTGGGTATTCTAATGGTTTCTGGACCATAAGCACGGCCTTCTTAACCACCTCTGTCCAGAGATAGTCATTATAGTCCAGGAATACCGGAGGATCAGCTGGGCAACTGTATGTCCAGGTATGTCCTGGGCTCTCTGTCCCTTCTCCTGGGGCTGGGATGTGCTGGGCTGTGTCCAGGAGAACCTGGCCATCAGTTCTGAGGTTGTGCGGGAAATGTGTCTGCCCCGCTGCCTCTACTGCTCTGGCTTTTGTTCCCATCTCTTCATCTACACCTTGTTCCTGCTCCCATGGTTCTTCTCTCTCTTCCAAGTGTCTCTGGACCACAAGCAAGGCCTTCTTAAGAACTTCAGTATGTATGCAGTCAGCTGCATTCAAGAAGACCAGCCCATCAGCTGTGGGACTGCATGCCTCATGTACATGACTCTTTTTCCCTGCTGCAGTAGCTGTTACTGTTGGTGACACATCCCTTCTGGATTTCATGTCCTGCTGTCCCACAATTTGTTGGCCAGATCTCTGGATTTCAAGTGTAGCTTTGTCTGGGACATCTCTCCTGATCCACTCTGCTGTGTCCAGCAGATCCATGCCATCAGCAGTTAGCTGCTTCTTCTCCTTCCCTGTGGCAGAGGTGGCTGTGGAGGCTAAGGGAAGAGCCCTCATTGCTTTGTGGACAAGTCTCAGCCACCTCTGTCGAGCCTGGGTGTTGATGACTGCAGGTGCTGGAATGCTTTGGACACGACCTGAGGGTCTTTGTACCATTTTTGATCTGTCTGCAATTAGTTCCTGGTCCTGCTCCTCCTCTGAGTTTTCAGATGGTTTCTGGACCATAAGCACGGCCTTCTTAACCACCTCTGTCCGAAGGTAGTCATTGTAGTCCAGGAATACCGGAGCATCAGCTGTGTGACTGTGCATGGTATGTCCTGGGCTCTCCACCCATCCTCCTGGGGCTACTGCCCTCATTCCCTCACCAGTGCCTTGTTCCCACTTCCTCTGTTCTTCCATGTACTCCTCAGATTTGTGGATCACAATCATAGCTCTGCTTAGGATCTCATCTGTTGTGTATGGGGCTGTGTCCAGGAGAGCCAGGACATCAGCCGTGGGGTTGTGCGGGGCATGTGCCGGGCTCACTGCCCCTGCTGCTCTGGCTCTTACTGCCAGTGTTGCATCTGTGCTGTGTTCCCAGTAGTCTTGCTCTTCTTTCTGCTTGAGTCCCTGGATCACAATTCTAGACTTGCTCAGGACCTCACTGCTGATAGACTGAGCTGTTTCTGTCAGTTCCTGTGCACAGGCTGTGGGCTGCTGCTGTTCCTGCTTTCCTCTGCTGTGCGTTGCAGTGAAGGCCCTGGGCAGAGCCCTTGGGGCACTCTTGAAGATGGACATCTGTCTCTCTCGAGCCAGGACATCAATGACTGTGGGCGAAGGAGATCTGAAGGCAGGTCCTGCAGGTGTTCCTGCTTCTGCTGCTTCCTTCATGTTCAGTTCCAAGTCTGGCTTTGGTTCTACCAGCTGCTGGCCAGGACCCTGTTTCACAGGCTGCACCCTGCCCAGGTGCTCAGCCCTGATGGACTGGGCTGGATCTGTCAAAATGTCTTTGCCACCTGTTGGGTGCTGCCTCTTTTGCTCTCCTTTTTCTTGTGCAGCAATTAGGACCTTTTCTAGAATGCTCAGAGCCTTCCTGTGGCACATCTGGCTCCCTTCAGCCAGGGCCTCCAGGAAGGTAGAGAAAGGGATGATGTGGGCCTGGTCTGGATCTGGGCCAGCTGCTGCCTGATCCCCAACCTGAGAGGACTCTTCCTGAGCTGCTGGGCTGACAATGGCTGTGCTACCTTCTCCTTCATGGTCTTCATTCAAGGGAAATTCCTTGTCCTGAGATCCTTCCAGTCTGCCACTTGTTCTTGTTCCCTCATCTGTGGGGCAGCTGGGACCCTCCTTGGGACCAGAGTGGGAGCCCTTGTTGTCCTGCAGGCCCAAGGAATGCACGAGGTCATGGACAGGAGATGAGCCAATGTCCTCTGTCCCTTGGCACAGCTCTGTCCCTGCTGTGTCTTCCCATTCCTTTTTGTTGGACACCTCAACATCAAGGGCATCTTCCCACTCCTCTCCCTCAGACAGCTCTGGACCAAGGGCATCTTCACACTCCTGCTCCTTGGCCCAGCCCACTGGCTCACCACTTGCGGCTTGGTCTCCCACCTGTTCCAGTAGCACCTGATAGTTTATGGTATCCTCAGTGAACCTACTACGTGTCACCTGTGGCTGCTGTGGTGTGGTGTAGCTGAATCTCCATGGCAGGCTTGTGGTCCTGTCCTGTCCAATCTCAGGCTGTCCCAATCTGTCATTGGCACTCACCTGCCCACATGTGTCACCAAAAGCCTTGGGGCCTGGCCTCAGCAAGGAACCCTGTCCTTGGTTCTGTTGTTCTCTGTCCTCCAGGCCACTGGGCTGCTGTGACAAGCTGTGGACCTGGAAGATCCTGTTTGGCTCCTCTAAAGGCCTCCTCCTGAAGGACATGATGACCTCCTTCAAAACAGGCCCATGCTTCTTTTGCCCCCACAGCCACAAAGAGCTTTGGTAGCACTCAATGAGCACAGACAGCTCTGCTTGCTCCTGCTGTGCTGCTTCTTGCTGGTGGCCTGTCTGCACCCGTCTGCTGGTGGCATCTGCACACCTGTTTGGGGAAGACACACAGCCTGCCTGGTCCAGCTCTGCTGCCAGCAACTCCTCCATGCTAGCCTGTGATGTCCTCTGCTGCAGAACTGTCACTGTCACCCTGGAGAGATGTAGCCCTGTGTCACAGTAGCTGTGTGTGACCATGGCTGTGTGTTACAGTGTCAGTGATGTGATGTGATGGCCACAAGCAGAGGCCACTGTGATGCGGGGCCTGCCTTGCCATTCTGTTCTCTAATGCGGCCTTAAGAAAGACAATGAAGATCTAACTGATATGCAAACAAGCTGAGACGGGAGAAACTACTTTTTATTTTTTGGATTTCAACTTTGCTACCTGTTTGGTCAGTCAGCAAGAAGAATCCAAATAAATAACAGTCCAGGAATATCAGAAAGGTTTAAGAGGAGGGAGATGATATTATTTAATTATGTGTTTGTTTGACAGACACTTCATCCACAAGCAGGAGCTTAGTAAGTTTTATTTGGGAAACAAAAAATCCTCAGGCAGATTTTGAAATCATATATATCTATAACAAGACATCTCTTCCTCTTCTGCAAAGATAGAAAGTACTTTGGAGCTGATTAGCATAAGAAATTTGATAATCAGCATGCCCTGAAAAGAGCAAACAGAGCTTTGAAGAATGCAAGGAGATTGGATTAGACTGGCAACAGGGAAAAAGATTGAATCAAGTAAAAGATATGTTGCAAAAAATGTTTGCATGATGTTTAACCCAAACATTGTAGTAAGAAATTACTATCTTCCTAGAATGGAATATAAGCATATGCAGCCCACAGTAAATTTGGATTCTGATCACCACTCAGTTGTTCCCATCTCTCTCAATTGCCGATACTCCTCCACATGCTCCGAGCTCTGGAATTCACTTTTTTCTTTGTTTTTTCCCGCCACTTATAAGGTTTTTCCCTGATTCTCCCTGATATCCACTCATTCAAAGTCCCACCAGAATTCAGAGTCTCTTCTGAATTGCTGTAAAGGCTGTTGTAGGCTGCACTATGCATTGTGACCCACACAACACTGACCTTTGGAGGACTTCTAGAACTGGGCATCAGTCCCTCTTGCAGAATTCTGGAGCTAGAGCTCAATGAGCCAGCTTTGGACTGGCAACGCCTCTGATTGAATCCTTTCCATTCCGTTCTCAAATCTAAGGCAGTTTTCTTCAGCACACTAAAGGGACCACAAACTCCACAGATCACAACACAGGGATTTTTTTTCCTCATTTGTCCTTCAGGATGTTGCATGCCAGGAGCTGGTGGGAGAATCTGTTAGTAGGATGCCCTGGGATGTGAACCCTTTTTAAAGAATGTTCTCATACAGTCCCTTGTTG
Organism: Parus major; assembly: GCF_001522545.3. Classification (NCBI taxonomy): domain Eukaryota; kingdom Metazoa; phylum Chordata; class Aves; order Passeriformes; family Paridae; genus Parus; species Parus major. The sequence goes on along the minus strand of NC_031799.1, from coordinate 65,025,629 downwards.
TTTTATGCACCCCAGTTACATCATCCCTGTTATGGGACCAACCCAGAGTTATGTCATCCCTATCCTCCACCTCAGTTCCAGGATGTTCACTGCTCCTGTCTTTCCTATTTGTCCCCATTCCCTGTCACTCCACCCTTGAACCCTGGTTGGTTGTTATCCTTTGACCCTGCCTTTGCACCACCCCTGTGCTCTCAACCCATTGGCCCTCAAGCCTGATGCTCCACCCTCCTTATCTGTATATAACCCTGGTCCTTCCTTTGTTCTCAGTTGTTTGTCCCTGGTCCCCTTCTAGGCGAGGATAATAAACTCCCTAGGAACACCATACAGAGAACACCTCCTGTCAGTCTTTCTCGTTGACCTGCATATGATATACCAGTGTGTAAGCACTCGGTGCTCAGAGCTGTCTCTTCCCAGTGGAGACACAAGGCTCTTGGGAAGATGGTGGCCTTGGCAGATCCTGCCATGCCACCACAGCTGGTGCCCGAACAGGGACCTCTTCATGAGTGCCCTGAGAGCATCTCCCTTTGTGAACTTGAAGTTGCCTTGGATGCCCAACTCCCAGAAGGGACAACCTTGATTTTCTGAGGGTGTTCCTGAAGGGCCAGCCGGCAACCCTCAAGTGCAGTTCTTCAGAGGTTTGGCCAGAGTCAGCAAATCTCCCTTGAGATCCTTTTACTTTGACCTGTTGGTTTCGGCAAGTGTTGTGTAGGCCACCAGGGGAAGGTGCCACCACAGGTAATTTTCAATATCTGTTTTTGTTTATGTTGTGGGGAAAGGTTAAAAACCGAGATGGGATCTCAGTTATTAGTTTTGGAATGGGAGGTTTATGTCCAAGTTAAGGGAGCCCTTGTTAGTGGAGATGTTAAGTTTTTGAAGGGGGATTTGAAAGCCTTTGTTCATTTTCTGTTTAAACACTTTCCAGATGTTAACCAGGAAGTGGTGTTTTCTGTTGAGTTCTGGAATAAAGTGAGGAAACATTTATTTATAGAACAAGTTAAGGGGGATTTAAAAGTTGGGAGGTTTTACCCTTTTTTAAATTCTATTTTAGAAGTTAATTAAAGGGAAAGTTTGGGACCCAGTTCTACGCAGTTCTTGCCTTCCCCTCTCCCATTCCTAGTCCCTCTTTCCCTAAGAGTGGGACTGGATGTGGAACCTTCCCTGTAGCACAGGAGAGCTACCTGCCTCCTTCCACATCCTACCCCTCTCTGTCTCTTCCTCAGTCTGGCAAGGGCCCTGCCAGCCTGAGCTCTAATCTCAGCCCCTGCTCACCTGTACCCCGCTATCTCAGTTCAGTTCCCTTTCCATTAAGTTCAATGGGCCAAGATGGCACTGACTGCATGGCAAGTCTTAGGCTAACCCACAAAATGGTGACTTTCCTCTGTATTTCCCTTTTCCTGCCTTTCCACCTGGTTCTACTCCTGTGACACACTCCGCCCCTGGGTCAGGCCCCTCCTCCCAACCTGCCTTGTTGAAGGAGAGAGGTCAGCATCAGGACCCTTCTCTTCCCCCTCCCACCAGGAAACCCCTCCCTGATTCTGCCCTCCCTGAGGTTAGCCATACCTCTCCAGCCCTTGCCTCTTCTGGCTCAGAAGTGGGCCTGCCTGTTGTGTATTTCTATCTTTAGCACACTTTTATAGGGTCCTACAGGGTTTGCGCAGCTTAAGAAGCTACTCTCGGTTAATACATACTGTTTAACATTCTTTTCCTTATACACAATGCCATTGTTTTTCTTTATTCTTGCTGTTCCAGGAGAACTTCAAGAACACTGCCCTCAGAACTGTTGCCTGGATTGAAAGCTGGGTTGTGCAGACAGGCTTTTACTAAAATATTATGCTTTTGCTCTGTTTAAAAGATTTCTACAATTCCCCTTTTCTCTTTTTGCACAACCCAGGCTTTGGACGTGATTTGTTTCAGACCTTTACAGATACAGGATAACATACAGCTTTTAATAACTATCTCTATTAATGCTTATAATAACTATCTCTATTAATACTATAACAAGAATTCATCTTTCTTCTAGTACAAGAGATTTTAACTACTTAGTAATGCTTTAACTGGTTAACCAATTTCTAATGGGGTCATCGACTTCTTTCAGGGCGCTTAACCTGTTTTGCAGCTGTTTTAGTTGTTCATGGATAGAGACAGAGTGGTTAGAAAGATTCATGCAACACAATTTTTCAAATTTTGAAACAGGGAATAGTTGAAGAAAATTGGTAGAGACACAACATTATGATGATAACATAAAACTTCTGTTGGCAAACTGTGTAGTTTTCAGATATAACTGTGTCTTGCTAATTCCACTTCTGATCTTGTTTGGAGTACTAAGGCTGTATGGTGACTTCTTTGTTTACTGGGTCTCATGTTTTCAGAGGCAGACAGTCTGGCCAGATGAACAGGTGACCTTTTTGAACCTGTCAACAAAACATAGCCACTTCTCCCTTTGAAGTTAATGAATCATTTTGGCTTAGCTGTCGTCCACTTAATTGTAAATTCAGATTATATGATATATTCTAAATTTTTGCTGTAAATATTTCATTTTTCAAAATGAATTGTGGTCTAAATTTCTAATGCACATACTACATTAATCAAATGCTTTTAGGGTATCAATTGCTTTGGTTTTTCAAAGTGACATGTACTTTTGTCATGCTAACTAATACAAAACTATACACATAATGAACAAAGAACATACAGCAGTCAGAAATCAGTCAAAAAATAAATATTATTAATAACATATGTGATATAGAATTACTGTTAACTACTGAAACACTTACTATTAACTACTAAAATCCTGTAGTCTGCAAACACACAACAAAATCAGTGAAGGATTGGATAAACACTTCTGGAAATGATTCTTCAAGCCCACTTCAAAATTGATCCAGCTGTCATATTAATAGGGTCAAATTGCCAAGTCAAAAGTGACTCAAATACTGATTTGGTGCAGAAGACATCTGGATCTGCTGGCAAATATTCTATCCAGATAAAGTCAAGGCTTGGCCAGGGCCTTAGGCTTTAAACAGGAAAGATGCCTCTTAACTAATTTTCAAAACAAGGTTCTTAATAATAGCAGCTATGAGATGCTTACAGCACTGCAAACTCTTGAAATGCACTTGTATAAAGCAAATGATCAGAAGTCTTAGGTAACAGACCAATTAAACCATTTTGCAGTTGGTATAATCCGAAGTTTCTCTCATGGCAGCTGATTTTCAACAATACATTTTCTTGGAATATTGGAAGCACTGAAAAATAATAGAGCTACACTGGATTAGGCAAAAGCAAGTCTTCTTAAACAAGGGAAGGAGTACAAAAACAAAAAACTCTGTATAGGTACAGTTATATAGCTTGTTTACCAAGATGCATCTGTAGTTAAAAAACAAAACTATCTCAAATGACACGTGTCTAAAAGGTAATTACACAAAGATATGTTAAAATATATGAAAAGCTGGCTATAAATACAATAATGACACCCTATAGATAATGTTCATCATAAAAATCTATAAATTCACATTATACAATGAATATGTCAGTAGTAAGTGTTTGAGAAAATTAATATAGTATTTTTAAGGCATTCATGTCTCAATGACCAAAATGAAATAAGGTAAAAGGATTCTAAATTTCGTAGTTAGTTACAGTCACTATTCTTTTGTGTTACCTATGGAAAACAAAAACAGCAGAGATTGGAACAAATAAATTAAAATTTAGATGAAATGAAGGATGCAAAAGATAGTATCTTCTCTCTACAAGCAGGTGTGTAATGTCTTTTCCCTTGCCTCCTTTGGGCTCAATTCTCTGTGGCTATAACTTTTCTCTAGCTCCTTTGGGCTGAATTCTTCTGGAATCCTCCCTCGTGGGGAGTTCCACTTATCTCAGTCCTTATGATTCGAAGAAAACTCCTGAGCTCGTTAGAATCTTGTTTCTTGTGTTTACTGAAGGATCCTTACAAAACTTAACAGGTCTCTCCAGGCTGGTTACAAGGTTAATCTTTGCAATTTGGAACATTTCTTTCTTCTGATGGTACAAACAAGGCCTTGTGGCTCACTTCGTGTCTGACACACAAAATGGCCTCGAACTACGCAGTTCTTTTATCTTTATACCTATTTTTTCCCAATTAACAATAGACACGTATATTGTTTTTCTTAATGACCCAATGACCCATCACTTTTGTGATGCACTGTGGCATTTTCTATCCAATCACTTACTATTACCCAAAAACCTCTAGGAGAAGAACATGAAGAAGAAAGAAGAAGGGACAAGGGACAACACCCTAAATCCTCCATCTTCTCTCCTGTTCTCTAAACTACTTTTTCACCCAGTGATTTAAAAAACTTTCTAATTTACACACTTACACTTTTAGCTTTTTCTATCTAACTTTAACATTTGTTTTCATGTATCACCATGAAAACATGCTCATGAATTTCATATTATATGAAATTCAGTGTTTCTCTAAACCCTAGAACTAAATATAAAAAACAAGGGCACACACTCTGTATCTCAGACTCCAACAAGGTGTTAATCAGTGTTGCATCACAGTTGTTTCAGTCGTAGTCATCTTCATTTCTCTAAGAAAATAACTATACTTGGCAATTTAAACAGGTGTCTTCAACAAAACATGAGACAATTTAAATTAAGCAATATTTAAACCTGGTAGAAATTAATTGTGACAGAAGGAAATAACAAAACTTAACCTCAAAAGAATATCAAAGTTATAAAACCTAACTTAAAAACATTCAGATCTAAATATAATGAAACTTTACTTTGCTTAATTTTATTAACATTTAATTTGTATCAATTGAAAACGTAACTCTTACTCTATTATTACAAAAAAGGCAATTGAAAGCTTGGTATATAATTTTTGAACATAATATAACAGCAACATGGATTCACTATAGAGATGATAAGGATGCAACAAATACATCACAATTCCATGTCATCTGGCTTTGAAAATAACTCACAGTAACTGCAGATGTTTACTGAAAATACTTAGTCTTAGTAGGAATTGCTTGGTATATGCTTAAGTGTGTTAGGACTTTTAAAGTGCAGTTTTGACACTAACACAGGATTTGGAAAGTTGCCATTCAGTTTTTGTAGCACTTTTCAGAAACATCAAGTTCAATTTTTAATTAAAATCTGAAGTCCAAATTGGTATATATACTGTTACATGTGTTTTTTATAGCAAAAAGACTGACATTGAAATTATCTTATTAAAATTGTGGAAAAAACAAGCAAATGGATAATATATGGTTGACTTAACTTTGTCTTGTACAGTGTAGTTCTCCTAACTAATTGTTGTTTTTTTTTAAACCGTGAACATCTTCTGTAGATAACATTAATTGGAAGGTCGTTTTATTAGTAGCTGTAAATCCTTTGACATTAGGTTTTAAAACTAATTATTGCAAGGTAACTTCTACTTCTGTTAATATTTACTCTAAACATTTCTAAAGAGGGATTTTTTTGAATTTTCTAAAGAATCACAAGAATTTCTCCAGTAAAACTCTCTAAAACTGCAAGAACTCATAATTACTTAAAAACACAAAATTAAGTCTAAAAGGGTATATAAAGACATTCTAACAAAACAATGAATCATGACTTTTTAACAAGCTGGGTACTATCCCAGTGCTTCTTCTTAGAGAGGGAGCGGGGGGGTGAACTGCCCCACTCTACTGCTGCTCTGCTGCTGTTATATCTAGAAGGTTTGAGTGAAGTCTTCATCATCCCCCACATACGCTTGCAGAGGGGAAAAACAGAGAGAGAAAAAAAAAACCCTACAAAGTTAACTTTAACAAATTCAGTTCTTTCTCTCAATATTTCTCTCATTGTTTGCAGGCAGTGGGAAAAGGACACGATTTTACAAAAACAGACGATGTCACACAAAAAGCCTCTCAGGGCCAGGTGGTAGCAGTGGTGGCCATTGCAACTTATCATCCACTAATTACAATAATGAATTTTGAACTAAATACCATATAGTTAGCAATTTTTTGACTATTTTGTCTCCCTTTGAAGTTGCTTGAGCCACCTGTTTCTGTAATTGCTGATATTTATCCCACATGGCTTTGGAGCTTCTTCTGCAGTACTTCTGCCATGGAAGGTGCTTTTGTTTTCTGCACAGGCTCTAATGTTCCCCCCATGCCCTCCCTGGGTGGGGTGAAAACTGATCTAAATCTGGTTTCTCTTCAAAAGTAGAGTTAATATCTTGTCTCTTTATGTCCTCAATCAATTTAAAAACATTGAACATCTCCTTATTTTCTTCTCTCTGACTCTCCCCCACTCTCTCCAAGGGTGTCATTTCTAAGAATGTTTGTCCAGCAGTGGGAGGTAAAGACAGCTGCTGCTGTGATGCAGGTAGAATTATGAGGCTCACAGCTTGAGTAGGTTCTGCTTTCATGACTTTTAAGGTATTAATTACAATCCACCAAGTCGGACTGAGAGACAGCGTGTCCTTGCTTTTCCCTGTAATCTTTTTCTCCCACAACTGGTCTCCTATTTCTCTCCATTCTTCCACTGCAAAAAGTAGTGGAAGCACTTTTAAGCTTCTGTTTTCTCTAGCCAATAAAACGAGCTTTTCAAGATCCTTCTCCTTGACTGCTTCCCCTCATTTAACAATAATGCTTTGAAGCAGTTTGTGCTGCCACAAATTCATCCATGCTAGCAGCCCTGGATGGGGGAAGGGTTGCAACTCCTCCCTGAGTGCTGAAGCTTACTTGCCTCCAGTCTTCCGTCTCAGGCTCCTCTGTTCCCAGTTTTCCCCAGCTTAGGTTCACTTCCACGTCCAACCGCCACATGAACCCGCCACCAGCTCTGATCCACTTCCGTGTCTAACTGCCGCGCAAATCCACTCCACCGACCCCAGTCCACTTCCACCTCCAACCATTGTGTGAACCTGCTGAGATGGTACTCTTTGCCCACAAATGGTCCATGTTCAGAGCGCCAGGTAATGGAAAACCTCTCAGACTATTCACTGAGTCCTCATAGAGGTATAGTGAATGTTGTCTATTTCTATCTTTAGCACACTTTTATAGGGACCTACAGGGTTCGTGTGGCTTAACAAGCTACTCTTGGTTAATACATATTGTTTAACATTCTTTTCCTTATATAAAATGTCATTGTTTTTCTTCATTGTCACTGTTCCAGGAGAGTTTCAAGGACACTGCCCTTAGAATTGTTGCCTGGATTGAAAGCTGTGTTGTACAGGCATGCTTTTACTAAAATATCATGCTTTTGCTCTGTTAAAAAGTTTCCTACACTTGATGGTAAAGTGCTGGGGCATGATGGTCCGTTCAGTGATCCGGAATCCAAGATATGTCCATGGACAAGGGCTCCATACCTTGTCAGTGGCGATCTTGAATCCTGCCTCCTCAATCACAGTGATGGTTTTCTTAAGTACAGTCTCCAAATAAGTGTCAGTCTGGGTAGAAATTAGTATGTCATCCATATAATGAAAAATCACAGCATCAAGGACGTTTTGCGAGTGGGTGACAGGATCCGCATTACAAACATCTGACACAGGGCAGGTAAGTTTTTCATACCCTGGGGGAGGACTTGCCATTGGTATCTCTTCAAAGGGGCTTGTCTGTTTAATGATGGTACAGTAAAAGCAAATCTGGGAGCATCTCTGAGATGGAGTGGAATGGTAAAAAAGAAGACTTTGATGTCAATAGTTGTAAGCTGCCAGTCCCTAGGAAACATAAAGGGTGAGGGAAGGCCTGGTTGCAGGACACCCATATCCTCCAGGACTTCACTGACTTTATGGAGGTCCTGTAGGAGCCTCCACCTCTCTTTTCCTGGCTTTTTTATTACAAAGACAGGGATGTTGCAAGGGCTGGAGGAAAGTGTTATGTGGCCCTTAGACAACTCCTCCTCAATGAGGGACTCGAGCGCCTTTAGTTTCTGTTCAGGAAGGGGCCAGTGATCCACCAACACTGGTTCACTGGTCTCCCTCATAAGTGGTGGAGTGGCACACTCTACAGTGGCCCCAACTAGAAATCCCAGAATGGTGGCGGGATTTCCAGTCTAGCCCCTCTTTGGGAGAGTAGATCGCTGCCCCACAGTGTCATGTCACCTTGAACCATAAAAGGCTTTATGATGGCTACCTGACCCTCAGGTCCCTCGATGGTGATGAGATTCTTGTTCCGTAAGGACATGACAGCTCCTCCAATCCCAGAGATGGTGCTGTAGGGTGACACTAATTCCCAGTTATCAGGCCATCAGGAGCAGGCAATGAGTGTATCATCTGCTCCTGTAGCTGCAGTTCCTACAAGAGAAACTGTTTTGCTTTTATTAGACCTGTTACACCTTATTTTCAGCTTGTCTCTCCTCATTACTTGTGTCAGGTATACCTCATAGTTGTCTGAGTCTGAGTAGTCCTGTCAATGTAAAACATACATCTGAGCAAAAGGCATTCCTTTGCTCAGCAAAAAGGGTGGATTAGTGCACATAACAGAAACAGTTATTTCTTGTCCAGGATTCACTTCAGTTATCACTTCAGGGATTACCTGAAGAGATACTGGTGTGTGTTTAATATCTCCTACTATAAAAATGTCCCATGGTCTGTCCTTGGGCCCAAATTGATTGGGTTGAATGTGGGAGATGGCTTCATCACCAAATGGAACTAAAAGTGTACTCATCAGTACCTGCCAGTCCACTTGGCTTAGTTGCCATGGTTGCTGGAAAAATAAGATTCCCCACTGATGGTCACAGTCTTCCAAAATGTACCTGTTGGCCATTGGTCTTCCCAGATGGTAGGGAGACTGGGGCGGAGTGGCCTGCCATTTCGTGTCACTGCGCAGGGCTGTCCCAGGCTCTGCAGATAGTTTCCTGACAGGTATTGGTGATGTTGACAATGGTTTGGCTGACTGTTTTGAGGTGGTAATAAGGGGTGGTTTAGGTAGGGTGAGGGATGGTGACCAACAGAAAGGAATGGACACTCTGCCCCCTTGTGCCCCAGTTGGCCACAGTTAAAACATGTTTATATTGGTGTTCTTCTGGGCAGCCATGACTTGTCCTACCCTGCTACTTACTGTGGGGGTGACTGCTCAATGGTGGTGAGCTTTGTACAGGCCTCCACCATCTGAGAGATGGTGGGTTCAAGTTCCAAGTGGAGCGGTCAGATAATTCTCTTGCTGTGTTTGCTGCAGCTAGTTTCCAGAGCAGCTCTTCCCTGGCCTGGGGGTTAGCAATTTGTTTTTCAATGGCCTTTAGCCTGTCAATAAACATAATAAATGTTTCATCAGTGCCGTGACAAATATCTGAAAAGTTTTGTTGGGGTAGGGAGCCATCTGGAGTCTGGAGTAGGGCTGTACGGGAAGCAGTTTTGACCTCCTTCAGGACAGGGAGTAGAAGACTCTGGGTTTGATCTTCAGGCTGGTTATGGTCACCCTCTCCACATAAAATTTCCACTGTTAATCGGGCAGCTCTGTCCTCAGTTTTGTGAGTGGTGAGCACGGTTCTTAACTGTTCGCTATACCTATATGAGGACGCAGTGAATAGTCTGAGCGGTATACCACTAATCAAGGATGATCCCAGGACGCTGAGAGATCTTCATCAACTCTGCAGCAACATCAACTGGGTTTATCTACTGCTGCGGATCACAACAGAGGACCTTTGCATCACTTTTTAACCTCCTGTGAGGCAATGACAGACTGGATTCACCATGCACTATCACTCTAGAGGTCAAGGTAGTGATTCATAAAGTATCATAAGCATTATCCGACCTACAAGTCCATTGCACTGACCAACCCCACCTTTTCAAATTGCCATTTTGGGTAACCCAGATTTCATGGTCTCCTGTTTCAGTGAAACTCCACACTCAAAGACCAACTCCTCATTATAGAGTGGACGTTCCTTTCCTGCCAATCAACCAAAACAGTAACAACTCTGCAAGAGCTGATGGCCCAGCTAATAATAGAGTCAGAGCTCACCTCTGGACCCTTGCAGGGTGTGAACTCATATGCATATACCTTTCATTGACACTGACAAGTCCAGAAGCTTTGCTCCAGACCAATTAACCCCCCCAGTTCTCCCTGGACAACTACCCTAGCCAAATTTCTATACACTACCCAAACCACAAATTGTTCAATGCAGCTTTTCATTTGACCCCAAATTCATTAGAAGTAGAACTCCTATGAAGGCCTTAACAGTCTTTATAGATGGCTTTGAGAATTCCCACAAGTCAGGCATGACTTGGAAAAATTTGGACACTGAGAAGTGGGAGTCTGATGTCCAGGCTGTTGAGAGATCCCCCACAAATTGCAGAGTTGGCAGACGTTGTCAGGGCCTTTGAGAAGTTCAGTCAACAAACACTCAGTCTGGTAACTGATTCGGCTTTTGTCGCAGGAATAGCTGAAAGGGCTAAACATTCTTTATTAAAGGAGGTATTCAATCCAAAATCATTCTCCTTGCTTTTGAAATTAATTTATATTCTCTCCCACCAAAAGCAACCTTATCACGTTATGTGTGTGAAGTCACACACCAACCTCCCAGTACCTATCACCGAGGGTAACTGAAGAGCAGACCTCTTGGCCATGGCTGTGAATAACATCACCACTCTACTGGATGTTTTCAATAGGCCAAACGTAGCCATAATTTTTATCACCAGAATATACCAGATCTTGTTTGGATGTTTAGAATCACAACAGATCAAGCCAGAGTGATTGCAGGTTCCTTCCTGAACTGTCAAGTACTTGCACTGCCATCCATGAGGACCAGGGTTAATCTGTGAGATCTTGAAAGTCTACAGCTTTGGCAGACTGATACAACACATTGCACACCTTTTGGATAACTTAAGTATATTCATTTATCCATCAATACTTGTTTAGGAGTTGTGTTTGCATCTGCCCATGCCGGGAAGAAAACAAAAGATGTTATAAGGCATTATTACTTAGCATTCTCTACTCTGGGAGTGCCACAAGCACTCAAAACAGATAGCGGCCCAGCTTGTACATCTAAGAAGTTCAAAGACTTTTTAGACCAGTGGAGTATAAAAAACACAGGCATCCCTCATAACCCAAAGGCCAGTCTATAGTGGAAGGGGCCCACTGTAGCATCAAGCATGTCCTTGATCATCAACATGTGGGGATTGAAAGCTTACCTAACATCGAGAGGTTATGTAAGGCTTTGTATGTCATCAACTTTCTTAATAGCTCTTTAAATCCTCCCATCATCTGGCATTTCTGAAAGAACACCAGAGTTCAGCTCTCGGAGAAGCCACTGGTGCTGATCAAGGATCCCAAAACTAAACAGATCCTTTCCCACTAATCACTTGGGGGACAGGGTATGCATGGGTTTCCACAGGTACAGGCACCAAATGGATACCTAGAAAGAATGTAAAACCATACCTGGACCCCATGACAACTTCAGATTTTGACCAGCTGAACCTAGAAAAAAACGGACAACAAGCTGTGACAGCATGGCGAAGAAGAATGAAGAAACAGAAAAAACTCGATGCCTAATCATGAAAAGATATTTCCACTGACCAACATAATTACCAAAAGAGACAATAGATTTTTCCATTTATTAACCTCCTTTTCCTACTTCCATGTCCTGGTTTAGGGCAAATTTGGGAGAAAACTTCCAATGGGGCTCCCCCCGGGTAGCAAACCTACGTGGCCCCTTTCTCCCACCCCCTAACAGGTTTGGGAAGAGATTTCTCTGGGAGAAGTGGAAAAAACCTGTTTATTTCACAGGCACAGCACTACCCAGCACAAGAATGAACGATATCAAATTACAAAACCTCTCGCTGTTCCAAAGAGATGACAAAATTCAGAAGGTCTCTTTCCTGTGGGTGTTCGCTCTGTTATCAGTCCCTCTGGCGCTGGAAAATGCCGCTGCCCAGGCTGGGCTCCCAGTAATCCACGGGTGCAAGCTCCCGGTGCTCCCCTGAGTCCCCAGTCCAAAGCAGGTTCAATTAGTTTCAGAAAAAGGGAAAGAAAACAGTCCAGGAAGACCTCTCTGCTCCGGCTAGTTGGGAAGCCAAGGCGATCTGTGTCTTGTTGTCTGTCTGTGCTGTAGTCAAAACTCCTGATGCAGAGGGAGCAAGTACAGTCTCTGATAACAGACTTCATGCTTCTTTTCCACTCACTTTTACTCTTAGATGAAATTTTAAGAACACAAAACCTGTGTCTGGGTTAGGTGGACAAATGGGGATACAATTTAACATCATAATCAACCCAGGACATTCCATTTGCCAGTTTTCTTTCCACATCCCTCCTCCTCCTCCCCACATCTTTCAGTTTAATAAAATGAGGGGTGTGAGGGAGGGAAGAGAGGAAGGATTTGTTTAATCTTTTTCATTTGTCTGTTGAATTTTCATTTAACTTAATTTCATGATTTCCATGTTTGCAGCCCCACTGCCCCAGGAACAGAACAACATGTCCCTCAACTGTTGGATGTCTTGGATGATCCTTGCCTCAACTACAACTGCTGCATGGATCCTCCAACCCAGACAAAATATTTGGGTTACACTGGCAAGGTCCCTCCAGCAAGAGAACTTTTGCATGTCCACGGGCAGTGTGGAGATCCCCTATCCACATACCTGGTGGGAATCCCATTGATGGAAATGGGAGAATCCCAATGCAGGTAAGGAAACTAATCCAGTGGATACCAAGCAAGCACTGCCATTACACATTACAGAACCACCTCAAAATGCTGGCAAAGCTGTGGAGGGAACAGGGGCTCTTTCCTGACAGAAGCTAAAGAAATTGTTTGTATTGGTGCTAAAACAAAACAAAATGTACATCTTCTCCACATTTGACTGAAAACTGTGCTGGCCTTAGCTGTATATTCTATATAGCTGCTGGCTATAGCTTGTATTTTCAGCTGTCAGTCAATGCGCTAGGCTCCAATGTGTAGCATGTTCAGAAGATGCTCTTTAAGCTCAGGGGAAAATGCAGAGAATGGCAAAAAAAAAAAATCTTTCATTTTATCTTGAAACAAAAGGAACCAAAAAGTGAACTTTATTTTGTGTAAAAGGTTTTGTGTAACTTTGGTCTGTATTGTATTATGCAACATATTTTTTGCATTACTGCACTAAATCAGATCTCCTGTGTAACATCAACTGTCTCTACTACAGTTGAGGGGGTCAGTGGTGTAAATTATTCTCATTGAGTTAATGAAATTAGAATAAATGTCTCCCTAATTATCCAGTCCAGCATAGAGGGAGTGAATGTGTGACTTAGCAAAATGCAGACCCTAAAATGCAGACAACTAGAAAAGAATTTTAAAGAGAGCAATGGCCTTCACCTGGATTCAACCATTTTTTCAGCTGGCCTGTCTTCCCAGAGACTGAAGTCCCTCAGCGTTGTGAGGGTCAGTTGTAGCAGCATGGGTAGATGGTGAGTGCTGTTACCTTCCAAAAGAGTATCCAGGAGAAGGTGTTTGGGCAGGCATGCAGCACACACACAGTCAACACACACACACACCACGGATAACCTTCAATGAGTAGAGATGGGAAGGTTCTTTGTTTGGAGTTCCAACAGGGTTTATTTCAACCATGCATTGAAGGGAACCAGGGATGAAAATGAATTTGGTTTGAGGGCATAGGGTTAAATACATGTCGGGGGGGGGGGGGGGGAGGATGAGAGGGTTGGGGTCCAATGGGAACAGGTAAAAATGGTGCAGAGGTGGGGTTAGGGACAGGAACAACCAATAGGAAAATGGGGTGGAGCATTGCAGTAAACTGGGTCCAATGGGGAAATAGGGAAGGGAGAAAACTGAGGAATTTACAAATATGGTGGACAGGGGCTGAACTGGGATGACATAAACTTGGAGAACCAGTGGGGAACAATATATTAACATATGCTTGCAGAGATCTGTGGGAGAGAGGCCTCTCTCACCCCAACCACAGGATTGTGCTATTCATCACCTCCTTTCCATGGTTGAGGGATGGGGATTTTAGTCATAGGCCCTTGGGCCTCTACAGTGAGTAGGCTACAGAGAACAGTAATGGGAGTCACACTGGTATTGTATCTGAATTGGGTCCAGCCATTGCTATATTTTGCTATCAGTATTTTATATTTTTTGTGGGTTTTGGTACCAATCTGTAAAATCTGAGTATAATATGTATAATCAGAATGTAATATCAACTATCTTCAAATGAGTAAAGTTGATTTTAGTGATCACACATTCCACATGTGGAATATCTAATAGAATCTGGTGAGAGAATATTGAACTCTGACATCTGCTTAGCTCTTCCTGTGTGTCCTGGGATGACTTTATGATGCTTGTATCCCCAGTCATCTGTTCTGTTTAGGCTGGATATAAAGTTCTGCACCTTTAAGATTGGTTCCAAGAGCAAAGTGGGGAAAGAAGAAGCTGAAATTTGTTTTCAGAAACAGCACTCACTCCCCTGCATGCTTCTCTGAACTATGTTGTTTGCAGCACAGACAGACAATGGGACAAAGCTCTCCTTTGCTTTTAGTTAGTTTTTAGCTAGTTCAGGCAGAGAAGTTCCCAGGACTGTGTGTGTTTTTCCCTTTTTTCTTGGATCTGTTCAGACCTACTCTGGACTGGAGACCTGGACAAACACCAGGAGCTCATGCATTTGGCCCACTGGGGCCTGGGCCTCGGCACTTTCCAGCACTGGAGGGACTGACGAGACTGAGCAAGTCAAGCTACCCCCACGACAACAACTCTTTCTGGATTTGCCATCTCTTCAAACAGCAAGAGGTTTTATTGTTTAATATGATTCATTTTTTTTTGTGCTTGTGGATACTTTGCTTGTTAAATAAACAAATTTTTCCACTTTTCTCCAAGGAATATTTTCTCTAACCAGTTGTTGGAGGGGCCGCTTGAATTTGCTTTCTGGAGGGATGCCTTTTGGAGGTTTTCTCCCAAATTTGCTCTAAACCAGGACATAGTGATATCTAACTTACCTTCATATCAACACTATTCCTAATGGCTCTGTGGATTGCTTAAAAAATTTAAGTATCTTCTGAAGTACCATTTATTGCGGGTTTTTTCAGCTTCAGGACATCTGAGTAACACAGTGGAAGATGAGCTTCAATGCTGCTAAATCTAACATAGTCTGAATTTACATCTGTAATTTGAAGCATTCATATATAGAATTCCTCTTTTACTATAAGAAATGTTAAGAAAATTATTAAAGAAGTGTTTTGGTGGACACAGTAAAAGCATGATATGTGGTACAGCAAAAGTCATATTAAAAAAAAACCTGACCAAACAAGAAATCATCATCATTAAAACCCACAAAACAGTAAATGTGAAGATTGATATCACTCATCCATACAAATGACCAAAGGCAAGTCTCTTTCACTCAGTCTCCAGGAGTAACCTTGAGAGGCGTTCCCACTCATGGGAGGAATCCCCAGACACAGAATTCAAAATCAGTTTCAGGCTTATTATTCTTTGAACGGTAGAAATACACTAATACAGACAGATAATTTAAACAATGAATAATTGTTTAACCTTGAAATAAATTCAGTTGGATAATATAAGTATCTGCTTTATTTATTTGAGATTTTAGGCAAATGCTAAATTATGTTAAGGATAATTATTAAACTGCTGGTATCTCAGTCCAAAGGTTTTTACACTTTTATTGTTCCAGTTCTTTCCACCATCCCACCAGAAGGGAGTAAAAAAGTGGCTCTGTGTGACTTAGTTGCCAGATGGGGTTAAACCACAACACCTGCATATTGCAATGTTCCCACTGACAGATTTGTCTCCAGATTTTCTGCCTATGCAATCATAGACTGTATGTCCTTTTGTTCTGGTAGACAATAACTGATTTACAGGTCATTAACTTGAGTAGAATACATCAGCACTAACATACTTTATCTCCTGAATGAATTTGTCTATCACATTTTCAGCCTGCATTTGTTTTGTTTCAATTCATACCTCCTGATGTAACTTTTTTAGCACGTTTATTTGCCAATATCCTGCAGGAACTGCTTCAGCTCACTTATTGCATGTAATTACTTCCACTTTGGAGCCTCCATTATCCATAGCCTGACAGCTTGCCATTTGAGGGAACAGCAACAGATGATTGAGAAATGTGAAGTGCAAAGGTGAAGATTTGGATTTGCATTAATCAGCTGGCTTTTTCTAGTCTTTGAAACCAAACTCTACATCAAGCCAATTAAAACATGACAAGTAAAGCACTTTTTAAAAGTGACTAAGTACAAAAAGAATTTCTGAAAAGCACTAATTTTCTATCTCTAGCTTACATTTCTATCATAGATCAGTAATTTCTTACCAGGTTTATAGGTTACCAAATCCTTCCAATTTTGTGGCAATAAGTTCTTCCAAATGGATATATGGTACACATACCACATATTAAACAACTATTTTGCAATTTGTCTAAGCATCCGGATTTCCTTTAAATAAGCAGCAAAACTTTCACTGACTTCAGACCCCTACTTTATGATTTTATTTCCATAGAAATTAAATACTTCCTTCATTTTGTACGTTTAAAGACAACCTAAGAATAAAATACTGGGGGCAAAACAAGTATCAATTGAGCCTAGCAATTTTTTGAGGCACCTGAATAATTTGGATAGAATGATGATTTTTCTGGTTTATAGTTCACCTTTGCTCAACAGCTCCATTTCATACTAAAAATTAATATATTCGTTATGAAAGCTCAAAGATTAATAATGATCAGAAATGAACTTTATATGCGCCACTTGTACTTCCACTTTGGGTATTTAATAATCCATTCTGTATTCTGGAGAGGAACAGGTGTTTTATAATCAGTTAACAACACTTTTATTATGCAGATTTTGAAAGGCATACACATGAGCAGGCTGCTCAAATTCATAAGACTCTCCATATAGCAGACTCATTTCTCTGGATAGTATTTTCCATGGAAGCAGTGCACAAATAATTTATTTCTAATTTGTTCATCTGCAATACAAGAGTAACAGTCTTCCTCAGTGATACTGTAAACCTTCTTTATCTAACACTTTTTTGCCTGTGGATTTCTCTCTTTTGGGGAAGTAAAAAACCCCACCCATATAAAAACAGAGCACAAAGTGTGCTTCACAGACATGTCATGAAAAGAAAATAAGTCATCAACAAGCATATTCATTTATTTACCACAAAAAGAAAGTCACTGCTACTGCAAAAGCAGAAATCAAGCCAAAAAAAGGCACCAGTTACACTTTCATTAACTGAGTATTTTTGCAAAAGCTGCATATTATCTCCTCTGCTCTCTATAAATTGTAATGTTGCATGCAAAACCCAACAAAATTGGCTATTTTTCAGCAGAAATAGAACCATCTTGTGGGGAGGGAAAGAAGCACACACACACAATAAAAAAAAACCACAGCAAAGATACAGAATAAGAAAAAACAACTCCATAAACAAACAAAAGAAGTCTAAAGTTCTAATGTCTTACTGTGTGTTTTTCTTGCATAACATAAGATTAAGTTAGTCTTTTATACTCATTAATTCATAAAAAGTAATACTACTTAACCCATAGCCCTTTTGAAGGCTTTCAGACTCAGATATTTTTCAGTAATTTTCTTACAGTTGTTTGCACCTAAACCTGCCTTTAACAAGGTAACTGCTTTAACAAGCAGTTATTCATACTGTCATCATCTCAGTATGATCAGCAAGTGAAAAACATGTAAAGAAAGCTAATAAGCTGCAGCATTGCTAAGGTTCATATGTTTCTGTCCATAATCTGTCAGTAGATGTACTTTGGTCTACTCTGTTTATGACCAATGTATTTCAGGTCATTTTGTTCAGATACTTCTAATGATGAGCAAAGAGACCTCACAAACCAGGTGTGTACAAAATATTTTGAAGTTTTAAGAAATTATATTTATGGTAGCCACATGCAAAACGAAATTCCTATTTTCCCCTTTCTCATTATTCATGACACCAGAAAGAATGCACTCTTGCTCTTGCAAGTAAATTCTGGTGTTAAGCTATTAAATTTGGAAAAGTTCTCAAACAAAAACAATTAGATTTTTTTAACAGTGGCTCACTTTCACTGTCCAGACAGAGGCTGAAGTTACCTTATCATCATTCTTCCTCCTTAAATACCAGAAAATGCAGTTTGCAGTCTAGGTTTTGAGATTAAAAAAACCACAAAAACAACTAAGAAAGTTTAAATCAGTTTAGTCTCACTTGTAACAGTTAATTACAGTCATTCCTTGTTAGACTCATGCAATCCTACATATTTACTGGGAAGAAGCTCCAATAAAATTTTGGATAATTCATTTGCATTAGCCAAGTAGGGCAATATACTTAGTTTTAGAAGCTTATTATGGTTCATAGATTAATTAGAAAGTTTGTTCTACTACGATGTTTAGTTGAACAGTCTTGTTCACAGTAGGGTATGTTTCTAACAGTAATCATGCTAGTTAGAAGACATAACCTTCAAAACATCTTAAATCATATTTATTTTAGACAACACTTGAATTTATTAAATCCCAAATCTGTGGTAATTCATATAACCTCAGAGTCTATGAATTTACTAGTCCAACCACTCTAAATAGCAGATCACAGAGCATATAAAAATCACAACTTCTATTTGAAATGTTTTACCACTGTTATCATGAAAATCACCCAGTGAGACATACACAGAATATTATTTTCTAAGTGTTATTTAATATTAATATGAGATATGAGCTTGTCACCCTGAAAACTCAGCTTCTGATCTTGCTGACATAGTTTTCTAAAGACTTTCCCAGGACAGTAACTGTAAACATAGATATGTGTACATTCTTTATGATACACGTCTTTTGATGGACATCTCTCACGGCCAGTGCGGTTGGGAAAGTGTTATCCTGACCATCCAATCCCTGGCCGTGGTAAGAAACCTATAAATTCTGGGAGAAGAAATAAACTCTCTCTTCCTTTCACCACACCCTGAGCTGTTTTCATGTGATCTATTCATCTCCAGCAGCAACATGAGCTGATATTAAGCAAACAAAACAGCAAAAAACCCAAGAAAATAAACCAAAAAACACTGTACAAAACCAGATACATCTCTATCCTTGTAAAAACATGTATAGAAGCTATATATCATATGGTGAATTGGGCAAAAGTCCCACTGAGAACCATCTCACAGAACCACAGTACCATTTAGGGTAGAACACTTGAGATCATCTAGTTCAAACCCTCTGCTCAAGGAAGGTCAACAAGAATAGATCGTTCAGGATCATATCCAGTCAGATTTTTAAAATCACCAAGAATGGCTTCACAAATTCCTGAGAAACTTATTCCAGTGTCTGACCACCTTCACAGTTAATTTTTTTTGTGTGTATTCAGAGGAAATTTCAGGTGTTCACTTTGTGTGCACTGCCTCCCAACTGACCAGAAAGTAGGGAATTAATAAGAGTGTGCTTTCTACCTCTTCAATGCTTAGAACTTCCTCGAGCCTGATCTGCTGGGCAGAAGGAACTTCCCTAGCTCTCAGTACAAATGATACTCCTGTCCCTTAACCTTCTCTGTATTCCTGCACCACATCCATTCCAGGGAGTCTGTAACATCCCTGTTCTGGAGAGCCCAGAACTGGTCCCAGCACTCCAGATGTGATCATACTAGCACTAAGGACAGCATTACTTCCCTAAACCTGCTGTTATTGCTTTGCCTTATGCAGATTAAAGACACACTTGACCCTTTTTTGCAGAAAGCATGCCTTGTGATTAGCTTGTCTTGGGCCTTCTCTGAAGGGCTTCTTTACAGCTGGGTGATCCCTTACATATTACTGGTGCATGGGATTATTCTTCCCCTCTGTGCAGGCTTTTATATTTTGTTGAAATTCATCAGGTTCCTGTTTGCCCTTTTCTCAATCTTGTGGTGGTCCCTCTCAATGGTAGCAACCAGCCTGTCTAACAGCCACTTGTGCAGAGCACAATATATTCCACAATTCAAGTCATTAAAGAGAAGATGAATTTTACTAGCACCAGTATAGATCTGTGGGGTTCAGCACTAGTGACTTGACTCAGCCTGGACTTCATGCTTTGACACTGGGCACAGTTATTGGGCCAGGTTTTAGCTCACCCTCCCTGTCCAGATACATACAACACACTTGTCTGCAATGTTTACCTTACTTTGTAAAACCTTTGAAACATCTTTTTGCCTCCACTATGAAACAAGGTAAGTGGATAAACTTCTCTTTGGTCTGTCTCCTAGTCACTGTTATACTCCTAAACCAGCAAGGAAAATCTTTAATGAGTCATAACACTAGATTATAAATTACAACAGCAATTCTTCCTTCCTTTCTTCTCCCCCCAGATAACCACTCCAGTGCAAGAAAAACTGCTAATTACTTCAGAAGAGAAAGCTCTCATTGCTCTGCCCCACAAGTTTTGTAACCTGTGCAACCACATTAAGGAGCAGAAACTGTAAACTATGATCCCAGAGTCTACAACAGAACAAAAGCAGCAAATTTACCAGCTGAGCTACAATACTTTATGTCTTATAATGATGTGCTACATGCATACAAACCAAGTCAGAGATGGAAAATTAATTCAGGTTTTTAGGCCACATTGCTAAACATTAAACGAGGATCAGTATTTCATTCCTTCAGGGGTAGTTAATCTCTTGCTATAGGCCCATTTATCGGGAAACAAGCATAAAATTTATCAGTAGACGTTTATCTACACGAAGAAAGCAAATCCTGCTCCTTTCCTTCTCTCCCTCAGAACTCATCAAGTCTTGTGCTTTCATAGGGTGAAATTTTGCTTTTTTTCCTGAATAGTTATTTGCAAATAAAGGATCTTGAGTTGCATACTTAACCTCTACCTAATTTAACAGCTACAATTAAAGAATTAGATGAAACATGAGTGCATGCCATAATCCGTTGTTCTAGCACTTTTTTAAAAATCTTGGCAGAGTCACCGAGTACTGTCCTTGTAACCCAAGGAAGAGGGAACAAAGCTTCATAAGAGTGACATGAACAGCCAATGCAGCAGAAAAAAAAATTCCAAAGTAAAGCATGTGAAGAGGTTACCTTACTCATTAAAATTTTCCTGTCAGTCCTAAATGATATTTCAGAAGCAGGCAATATAGTTCAATGTCTGGTAACTTGTGACAATTTGAATTGTGCTATACAAATATGGTTTTAATAGTATGACTCATTATATAATAAAAATATAACACAAGTAAAAAAGAAAATAAAGCCATATTGTAGTTTTGGTGCTTCCATACACATTCTTGCTAGCCTTCAGTACTGTGTTTCTTGAAGTCAAGAAAAACTCAGTCACACTTGGAAATAACAAAGCATACAGAGATGTAGTAAGAAAATAGGTTTTATTTTCAAATTTTATAGAAACATTTTAAGAATGCTTAAATAAAGCAGCTGGACAGCAAGTTTCTGTATATATTCCAGACTGAAATTCAAGTATTTAAATTAACAAATATTTTGATTTTTCAACCCAGACATTCTATCATAACTATTTATATTTTCCTACAAATACTAAAAAGTGAACTTATGCCATTAAGATAACATGTAAAAATATTTCTAAAACGTAGCCAAACTCACACATTCCCAAGTATTCCTACAGACAAATCCACAAAGGCCCAGATTATGTGCACAGTAAGTCCTCTTTAAACATAGACCATTCCCTTCAAAATATATACCAAGTTACTTGTTTTCTCCCACTACAGTAACACTTATGGATAAATGGGACTCAGTCAGCTCACTTCAGTTTTATTTTTCCAGTTTATTTTTATGATCAGAGTATTCCATCTTCTTTCAATTAAGTTACATATTAGACTTTTAAAATTAAACAACAAATTTCAGTGTAACTTCTTTGGATAGCCACAATTAAATACTAAGCAATGTTTAGCAAATTAGAGAATAGTAAAAATTCAAAATATTTCAAGTTGTTCAAATGTTGAATATGATCTTTTATATTTAGGCAACAGTGTACAAGAACTTTGGTACAAATATAATAATGCTTATTTTTAGTTTTCTTTCAGAAGTCCCTGATTTGCTAATACTTTATGTGCGTATAACAGAATTCTTTTCTGAAGTCTTTCGTGGCAGGGCTTTAGTTAATGGTGGAGGCTTGTAGAAATACACTGCCATAACCACAAAGATGATTGTGATGATTTTGCAAGCAGCACCTGAATGCAAAGAACAGGAGAGTCTTTATCGCACTCGGTTTCATTAGCAGACACAGTGTTTCAGTCATTTATAAAGCTTCATATGGTGAGCTACATACACCCTGTAAGACTGAAATTCGTAGCCTCCATTTGAATGGATTTTACATGAATGGCAAAGGGTAGATACAGTCATCCAGACGAATTCAGACTCCTCACCTGCCTGCCAATTTTTGCTTGCAGCATCTACTACCTTTGCGCCAGTTCTGTATTTCTTCACCCCATTCTAGCCTGAAGTGCAAGTCTTTCTTACTTCTTGTTTCAGTACTGTCATTCATTATATCAGTATTCTCTTTTCCAGGAACTAAAACTTCCTGTATAGAATGCCTGTTCTTGTCAGCTATCTTAAAAGGTTACAGAAAGGTGTTTGCACAACTTGGAAGGCCAAGGAGAAGGGAGAAACAGGAGGGCTTGTATTTGATCACAAAAATGCCATGAGATCCTTAACCTCAAGTTGTGACTACCACTTTTTCAGTTTGAGGATTAGACATCAGTACTTCAGTTTACACACTGTAAATATCACAACTGATAGAAGACAGGACAGAAGCACTTATCTCAGATGCAAGCTCAGCCTACCCTCTCTCCCACTGGCATGTATACCTCACCTTTGAAAGGAACAGATTGTTAAACAAATCAGGAATTTTTCTGACTAGTGTTCAGAGGTATTTTCAAGAACTTTATGTAAGCTATGGAAAAGAATTGAAATATAAAAAGAGGGAGAAAGGTCCCGAGATCTTAACTGCCAACACACCAACCCAGATAATCACAGAATGGTTTGAGCTGTAAGGGAACCTAAAGACTGTCTAATTCCAACTCTGTGCTGGGGACAGGGGCACCTTCCACTAGATCAGATTATGATATGATATTATTCCTATTATCAGATATGGCTCAGGGCCCCATACCTTGAACACTTCCAGGCATGGGGCATCCATAACTTACCTGTTTCAGTGCCTGGCCACCCCTCAGTAAACAGTTTCATCCTAATCCCTAACTAAAATCAATGCTCCAAGTTTTAATCCATTATCCCTTGTTCCATCACTGTGCTCTCTTATAGAGTCCTTCTCTATCCATCTTTCTTGTAGGCTCCTCCTCAGATACTGAAAGGCCTCAATAAGATCAGTTTAGAGACTTCACTTTCCCAGGCTGAACAAACCAAATTCTCTCAGCCTTTTCTTTATAGGAGAGATATTCCATCCCTCTAATCATCTTCACATCCCTAATCATGCTTATTGCCCTGAGGACAGACTGAAGTTGAGCCAGTCCTTTAAAATCTAGTAAACAAAGTGTGACAATGAAGCAAGATCAAAGACCAAAACTATTTTGTGTTAATATTAAAAGAGTTTTTAATGTAGCCTTTAAGGTTTACTTACTATGGTGTTTCTCCTTCCATAATATTTTGCTGATCATGTATAAAAAAAGTTAAAAAACACTGCGGCTAAAAATGAAAAGTGCAAGGTTTTATTTCAAAATAATTCCCATCTAGCAGTCAAGGTTAGTATATGTATTACCTAGTATTTAATATAAAAAACTTACTTATGCCCATCAGCGAAAAAGCCATTCTTTCATTGTCATATATCCAGCAAGCTCCTTTAGTTTCACATTCATTAATATCCCAGAGAGTACAACTGTTGTCTATAGCTACACCAAACAAAATTGGACCAGGAATAGTACCTAAAAAAAAAACAGTAAGATGTTAAAATGTTTGAGTTACTTGGCAGACTTGGTTTTCATGCATACAGTGAAATGCCAAGCTAGTGGGGAAGAAAAAATGGGAGAACCAAACACTAAAAATAACATTTTAATCAAAGTCATAGGTCTCATATTACATCATAAGTCTGCACCTAACATTGCTCTCAGTTAATACATATGATGCATAGAGTTAATTAGTTATCAGTTCTCACTTTGTTAAGCAATAAGTTTATTCAAAGACTTGAGCTTCTTAACTTCCTCAGTCTTCACTGGAAAAAAAGTAATCAAAATCAGCAGTGAAAACAACTAATCAAGGAATCAGGAATTTAACTGAAAGGAAAGAATGACCATACACACCAATCTGTTCTAAATTAAGGGAACTAAAATATCATGTTAAATGTTCAGTTACACATTCCTTCCCATTCCTCAGATTCCTCTGCAAAGCTTCCAGAAAAGAATTCACCAAGAAAAGCAGTGTTTAAAATTATTCTTGCATAGATTTTATTAACTCTGTGATTTTTGTGTGTTATAAGGCACTAGTGTGTTGCATTCAGGTATAGCCAATTTTAGAATAAACATACCAGGTACATTACTGCATGTCTACCCAACCTACCCAAGACCTAAACTCTCCTAGAGCTAACCAAGTAGCTATGTCCCTCACTAGGTCTTCAGCCTAAAACTCTTTGTGATTCCTAAAGCCTACAGCAAAAATATCTTGCTGGTAATGCTGTTAATTTCTGCCTTCTTCAGTCATAGTACAGTCAGTGCAAATAGTTCTATCACTCCATAGTGAAGTCAGGAGTTAGAGGTCTAGCATAAACATCTGAACTTTGAGTGAAGTGAAACAGAGAGATCCTCATACAACAGACTTCCAGCTAATTTCTACCTTTAACAATTTTTGCTTTTATTACATTTTATCAGTAAAATGATGAATCTGTTTGAACAGAGCAAAGCAGAACTCACATTGTTAGATATGTGATCTCAAAGAAGAGGGTATGGGGGCAGTACTAAGTATTGGCATAAAAGTCCAGTCAGCAACTGTGTCCCAGTCTTACATTAAATATACCATTTTAAAACTGTCTACTGCTAAAACAAGAATTTTAATTATTCCTGAGAAAATTCAAATGTGTGTGGACCAGAAAATACCTATGCTTAACTTAGTTTTACTTAAGGAAATTCATCTGTCTTATTGAAATGCTGAAGATGCTCAGACTTACAATTTAAGTATTATATTTCCCACATTATACTCTGTAATTATTTATCTACAATTATCTACAATTTCAATAAATGCTAAAATTAGTCAGACATTTTGAAGGAAGGAAGAAGAGAAAAGGCTCCACATATTCACTTTCCTTTAAACTTCTGGATTTCAGATTTTACATTAAATTGTTTTCTATTACATCAGTTTTTCTTACCTCAGCTTTCAGAATGGGCCTTCTTCTGGGAAAAGTAGCAGCAGATGCCCTTTACTAAAAGAATGACAGTTACCTGTATTTGGTTTGTGGTCTTAAGAATGAAAAAGGCTAGAGAGAACATGAATGCCCTACAAACAAGGAATTTGAATCCAATGGTACCTTACAACAAGTGTATCCTATAAGCCAATGAAAGGCTGCTTTGAGCTCCTCTGAAAGCTTTTAATGCATTATTTAAAACTCTAGGAAAATATGTCAAATAAGTAGATTATTCAGAGGCAAATATTTCAACATGAAAGTCATACCCAGTAGTCGCAGAAACACTGACTGTACTCCAAGAGCAAATGAGCGCTGCTTATCTGGCACACACCTGTAAACAAAATTTGCAGTTTAAGACAGAGTAAACAAGTCCTACTTCTGTGCTATGCCCCTCAGTGAATATGTTTTTTTCTCTATATAATCTGTCAACCTGGTAATTGCTGAGGGGTTTAGAAATCCAAAACAAGTAACCAAGCTATTTCAAGTAGTGTTTAGATAAAAGATAGAAAAACCACCAGTAGACCATCAAGAAATTTTAGATTTAACTAGTTTAACAAAATAGTATAAATAAAAAGGAATCTTACTATCCTCACCATGATATACTGTTGAACATCTTTTCCACAGAACAACCAAGGAAATTAAAACTGTGCTAGGATGCAATACTGAGCTACTATACCTAAAGAAGCAATACATGAATTGAGACTAGACTACAGCACAGGTCAACATGATATATTTCCATAACCTCTACATATATTCACTTGACCTTATAAATAAACTGTGCTGGCCTATGGTATACAACCAATATCATGATTTAACAAGTAGTAGAATGTATGTCCTTACCTTTTACCAATTTTTTTAAAATATATTTTTCCAGGAACAAACATTCTCATGATAGTATCTTAGAGGCGCTACCATAAAGGTTAAATATAACAAACTTGTTTAATTTATACGATTTAGTTTCAGAACAATTTTCTTTAATAAATTGTATCATGTCTTTTAATGAACCCCCTGAGTTGAAAAACACCATATTTATACATTCAGAAGTTATTCCCACATTCTGGAGCATGTGAGCATGGAGAATAAGCCACCTCAGAGCATCCAAGATAAGCCCTTATCAGCAGTCAGTATTAGGTTTTTATTACCCGTAAAGGCAATTAAGAGAAGAGTAAGTTTCCTATAATGCAGGTGATTACTTCTAATACTAGAACCCTCTCATAAATATGAGTTTGTTTGAAATTGCACAAAATAGTCTGGCTGAAAAGATACCAGAATATACTGTAAGAATTACTCACATTTAATTTAATTTAGCTATTTAAATTAGTTTTTGAAATATTAAACTATTTACAGTCCTTTTTTCCATAAAAACTGCTTGACTGTTTCAGCTGAATTATATAAAGATTCAAATATCTAAATGCTACTGCTTAGAATTATTTAAATAAAACTATGTCAGCTCAGTTTTGAAGCTAACGTAGAGCTTCATGTTATTCTGCCCCAACACTAATATGACAAGCTGTTAATTCCAGATTTATACTAAATCTGGACAGGAGGCTACTACAAAGCACTGTTGCAGGATGTTACTGATTTCCTCAGCCCCCTGCCAAAGGGCATCTAGACATATTCTCATAAAGCGACATGCTTATGCATCATGGTTATCCTCTCACTAGAAGTATTAGACGTACAAGTCAAACTTCAACATAAAGCAAAACAGCTCTAGATTTAGAAGGAGAAACACATTTTAAAAGTAACAACAAAAAAATTCTAGCTTTCATATAAGTTTCAGCAATTTGAAAGACAGCAATACCACCACAATTTATATTAATGACCATCGTACATACAACATCAATATCAAGAGAAGTAGTCTACACTTCTTGACAGACTAGTTTTTCAAGCTGGAACTCTGAACTGAGACAGAAATCTAAGGTAGAGAATACAAGACTAATTGTTATTTTGTCCTTTTCCTGATAAAATTTGAAATGCTGTTACTATCAATAGACAAGCTAGTCAAATATTTTCTTCATCAAAGCACACAACACATTTATTCCTTTTTGCTTTAACTAAGACAGTCAAGAGTGCACCCATAAAATGGATTCTGCTACATGCTAGAATGATTTGTTTTTAACAGATTTGAAGCTTATCTACAAAGTGAAACACAGGTGTATGACTGTGCTCTGTTTAAAGAACTGCTTGATTACTACACAGCCGTGTTTAAATAGCACATTGCAAAGCAAATCAAATAAAAATATTTCATTGATACTACTTTTCAAAAGATAAAAAAAACTTTTCTTTATTTTTATTTTGATATTACTTTTCTTTCAGACCAAAAAACATACCTGAGAATGGCCACAGTTGTTGGAGTAGTAGCCATAAATGTAAAAACAATGGCAAAGAAGAAGAAGGTCAGGAAAAAAGGTAAAAATTTGCATTGTGTTGGACATTTCCCAGGGACAGCTTCATAGAGAAATTCTTCTGAACCATTTTCTCTTTTTGTTTTCCCAACACAGGAACAGTTGTAGTATGTCTACAAATAATTTATAAAACAAAATTTAGCTCCAAGACTGCAGAAAATGACACTGTTTTGGTATATTTGCATTGCATTTGCATCACACAAGACAAGAATAAACATTGACTTTACCATATGGGAAACAGTCAATTTCCTGACGAGCACATGACACTAACACTAATTTTTAAAACTGGTTCATCAGAACTTGACTGATTCACCTTGCCTGAGCTTTTGGACCTAAAAAGAGAGTGATAGGCTCCTTTTTGTATAGAGCAAGTTTTTAGTTACAAGCATAAAAAAATTTCAGAAGTTAGAGGCAAACCATATGCAAAGAGGCAAGCTGTACTCTTAAGCCTTAGGCAGGAAAGAATAGAAGCAATATAAGACCACTTCTGTAAGCAGGTGAACAAATGGAATGCTCTTCATCTAAATCCACAGAAGTTTTACAGGAAAAATATAATGTGTCAGTGAAGTGTGAAATTTCAACAAGAAGTAGTTAATCTCTTACATTTTCTTATGAATAATACCTCCACTCATTTTCCAGTATAAAAAATAAAAAGTCCTTTCCTGGGCCAGGTTGCATTTTGGATGCCTCTATACTGCTCCCACATCCCTGCTCAAGAGTTTGTTGTACTAGTAGAGACAAGCACAGAAAGCCTCTCAGTTCTGGGAAGGCTGGATAATAGTGCCTGAATAGGCATTTTCATGGCTTACCATTCCTGCACCAGGAGCCACTAACATTCAAGTTTTCGAAATTCATGGAAGCAGGTTGTCATTTATACAATAAACATTGCATTTTGCTGAAAGGTCTAGATAAAAACTGCAGGTAATGTCAAGACAATTGCTGACTTTTCTGATTGTCAATTCTATTTAAAGTACATTTGTACTTCTATTTGTGCATTCTACATTTGTAGAATGGCATGACACAAGGGAGAAACACTCTGGCTAACCAGTAAACCCTTACAACGGAAGAGTACACAGAGAAAGAGTGATGTGCCCAGAAAGCTCACAGAACAATGCAGGCTGTGAATGACCAGAACTCTTGCAAAGAAGGCTATACAGAAAAGATACAGCTATGCACTTCAATGAATCAAGAGTGGTGTAAATGGTTCTCTCTGAGTTAAGAGAGTGGAAACATTTTCCTAAGTTAGCCAGACCAGCATGAACATGGGGGGGTGAAAGGCAGGGAATGTGGCTCGCCCCAACTAAGAGTATAAAAAAATCAGACAACTACCAGAAACATTTCAGAAAGCAATGTGCTTGACCTGGCTTCAACCCATGTATGCCTTCCCAACAACTGGGGAGGCCCAGCACTGTGACAGGGAACATGTTAAGAGACCAGCAGTGGGAGTCACACTGGTGCCACAAATGGACTGTGTATTGCAGTCACTGGATTTTGCTAAATACAATCTACATTTGTATTGTAGGGAAGGATATTTTGATGATAGTGCATTTTACAGCAATCTAGAACAAACCATATCAGCTATCTTCATTGCATAAAGTACCTTTTTCATGTTGTTAAAAAGATATGAGGCACATCCTGCAAAACAGGGAGAAAAGTACTGGACTTCATCACTGCCACAAACTGGGTAGTACATGGAGCGCAAACACCTGCAGTTTGCATTGCATGGTGCCGTTAAGTTATATAAAGTGCCTGTTCTGAAAAGCAGAAGTTAATAGGCATTTAAAAAAGCAATTGAAAAACAGAAGCTATGTAAATAAGTAATGCAAAATATTTATAGCATAATAATTATTAAAATACTCTATTAATGTTATTTATGCACTCACAGTTGTTTAAAAATAAGTATAGTAGTTAGAGCTCTAGATTTTCCATTTATTATATACCTAATTATTTTTATTTTTATTATTCCTTCCAAAGATTATACCCCCAATTTCCACTCACAAAAGAGATGACAAAATTCTGCATCTCAGCCCAATTCTTATATTATCCTCTCCCTCACACTTAGGTATTTCAATCTCTTCAATTTATAATTTCAAGAAAAAATACAGGATTAAAACCTGTACATGGAATTGTTTATTCTACTGATCATTCTCCAAGATTTTTCCCCTTTATTGTTTTGAGTCCAGTTGCAAAGCAACCTAATTTTTATTAGTTTTGACACTGCCATGCAGTGTTAAACTGTATGAGCAGTAAGACAACTGCACATATTCAATGCAGGATGTAATGACACACCCTGGAGGACCTCAAAGATTTCCTCTGGCTGTTTAGGGAATACCTAATAACTAAACAGAGTTTACTTGAACTCTTGCATACTATTTTTATTTTCAATTGAGATATTTACTTCCAATACAGGTCATCATATGGTTTTGTATGAAGTAGTCCCACTGTATTATTAAAAAATCACTCTGGCTTGTGTGAGGACTGTCCTCACACAAAAGGCATAATCAGAGAGAACAAAAACATTGTTTGATTTTCTAACAGTAGCTCATTAGTAAGTAAAGAGTTTTCACAGGTTAAAAGTTCAGTCAGCTAAAACCAGACTAATAGCACTGTCAGTAGAGTTTAAATACTGTACTGTAAAATGGAAGTTCCAGATTAATTATGTAAAAGGCATGCGTCCTTGTGAGAATTTGAGATGGCAAAAAAATACTAACAGGAGAAATAGTTTAGCTAGGAATTAACTTACATACATTCACACTTCAAATGGAACATTAGGGGCATCGTAACTGCATATAAAATCCATTTTGTTGTAGTACAGCAGAATCCCACTAAATTAATTTGTGTTTTAAGCCTAAGCAAACTAACTTCAATTCTTCTATGTATAAAGAATGAACTACAGTTTACCATAAGCAAATCCACTAATCACAGATTTGTACATTCAGTGCCTTGCTAGCCTGTGAGGCATGCAAACCTGGAACTATTTGATCAATTTGGTGGCATTTGTCCTGCTTACATGTCCAGTGTCTCTTCCCCCTGACCTCCATAGAGGGACTGAACATGCAGTTAGGCACAGTCAGAGAAAAATATTTTTTAAAAAAATACCCCTGTTTTTTCTAAAACATATAGCAGATGAGGCCATCAATTGCTCCTTAAAAAACTCTCTAGGAGTTTTTAAACAAGAGACCCAGAGACATGTGGAAATGAACAAAGTACAGAAACAGTCATTCCATTTCTATTCCTTCAAGTTTTCAAGGAAGCACTGGGCAGTAGAATTTGGCAAAACCCATTCTTTGAAGTGCCTGTTAGACAAAATAAACCATGTTAGTTCTGCTGATAGCCTAATTCAGCAATAAACAGTGTTACTAAAAGTAAGATGCTGTTTTCATTAACACTAACAAGTGTTCCTGTACTCATGTAATTCTGAGACTAAACCTGCAAAAGCTTCCCTCACCTTTTCAGGATATTTTTCAATAAGAAGACAATGCTTGCCATGAAGGATTTCTTTAAGTTCTCCACAAAAATCTACATCAAATTCCTAGTCAACTCTCAGAGCAGTCTCATAATTTATTCTTTCAAAGGCATTTGTTCAGTATCATAAGCAGGAGGCAAACACTTGGGTGTTCTTCCACAAGTTTATAAATTTATTATTTTTTAGAGCTACTACAATATATTGTTTTTCTTCACGAAAAACAGTTAAAGAACTGTCACTGTATTAGTGCCACTAATTATTCTAATTCACACGTCCAGTAAAGTATAATACAACATGAAACACTGAATGAGGTAGAACTGAGCCATTTTTTATAATGGATACCAAGGGACGAGATAGATTTCAGGACTGGTTAACTTCAAATTGCTGCGGATAAGTAGTCTTTCGCAAGTGTTAAGCTACATAACTGATAAAGTTACACAAAACTGTAAAATGCAAATTAGCTGTATTTAATTTAGGAAGAAAATCAGCTGTAATTTTTGTCAGCTGCTTGTTATCATAGGACCTGTATAAAAACATGCATAATTTCATATACTGTGTTCTATACTATACCTTCAGCATTTTATTGATGGATACAGATTCATTTGCTCAATATGTAACTATAAACTTCCTACAGCCAAAATCCAAATTATGATTCACAGTTCTGAGTTGTTCAAATTCTCTGTCTATTAGAATTTTTTCAGACACTGAAGCACAGCGATATTTTAGTCATCGCATTTCAACACTAGCCTTTAAATATACTGACAATTTATACAGCAACTTATAAAGATAAAATCAGAATGAGTGGTAACTTGGACTTTAAGGTTTTTTATTTTCTTTCAGTCACCAGTATATATGGAACATTGTTGATTCACTTTGCATACCTTCTGGAAAAGGAAATACAAATGAATATTAGAATATCATAGCAGTAAATTTCTACTTTCTACCAGCTTGCATGGACATTAGAGGCAACAAAACTAATTTTCTCCCCAACTCATCTTCTGTGTTTTCATGGTACATATCGTGCTATTGTGTCAGTAAACTGCACTACTCCTCTTCCCCATCTTATTTAGCTTCAAGTGCCTTTTCATGCACTGGAGAGCTACCAGGTTATGTTTCATACAAGATAGTGATACCTAGACTTTGCATAAAATAGTGGATTGGGGAAAACAATAAAAAGGTATTGGTAAGTTATTTACCAGCTTACACAGCACAAAATTCATGCCTACGATTTATTTCAGATGACATCTAGCACTCCCTAGGTATCAGCCTACTAGAGTTATTTAGCACAGCACTGTCTCTTTGGCAGTGCCTCAAACAGCTGGTGTTGCCTCTTGCTCTGTTAATTCATGATGGAGTAGATGACGACTTGAGAGCAGACTTTTGGAATAGCTAGTTGCCTTCCTTCCACTTTTAAACACTGCTGGTGTATACTATTTGAAACTATGGGAATTGAATAAATATTGTCATTAAACCCAAGAGTATATTAAAAGATATTTACCCATTATATGTTTCAGAGACACCTGCAAAAGGTTCATTTCCACATTTAGCAAATAAAAATACTGTGTTTAATATTAGGGCCACTGAACAGGTGCTTATCATGAACTTGATTATGCCTTTGCAATTCATTTTGCACTTGGAAACCAAGACACCACTTATGACTTGGCCTAGCGCTGCTGCTGGAATTAGTACAAGTCCTAGAGGAAAACAAGACAAGGAGCAGTTACATAAAAATGCAAGGCATAATTGTGAAGCAATTAAGAGTGCAATTTTATGCTAAGAAAAAAATCCAAACAGTTACTTGCAAAATGCAGTCCATGTGACACTGTTTCCAAACCATACTACCAGAATCTAACTGCATGAGTAATTTATCCAGAGTTTTAACTTGACAGTGTAATTTATAGTTGTCCAAAATCCAACACAGCCAAACTAGATTACTTAGGAGCACTATGGGGCAGGAATCTCTGAACACCAAAAATTGTCTGCATGAAAACAGAAAATTCTCTTTCATTCTTTCAGTGTTTTTTTGACATGTCCATGCTCTTCCTTATACATCTGTTATGAACTTTTTAATAAGAGAACACAAACACTATTATACAAGAGACAGTACAAGATGCGAGAAGACATTGACTGAAAGATTTAAAGAAGTCTAGGTCAGTAGGACAGTTTTGCTGTCATATCCCACAATGACTTATCCTCTTTGCACTCCAGATAAATAACTGAGGATTTTTATATGGCTAATCTATATAAAAACATTACAACACTCAGTTTTCCACTTCACTCCTAGTTTTTGGTTAACAACTAAGAATATATTCCAATGTGTTTTTATGTAAAACTTGCAGATGCTTTGTTTTGATGCAACAATACTATATAGTATTGCCCAGAGAAGCAATTTGGGAAGTCTTTCCCAAACACATTTCTGCTGGAGAAAGAGCAGTTCAGCTACCATAGTTATATTGCAGCACTCCACATCTTAGCAAGAGCCATTATAGAAATATTAAATCTACATATTGCAAGCATCTGGCATTATGGACATTTCTGCCTTGATCTGGTTGCTATTCTTCAGGAAGTTAATCATGTGAATCTATGGAGAAAGCTCTTCCCATCAGAGGTTTCCTGTTTCTCTAATACTCAGTTTTTCACAGTTCTCTCCTGTTCTATTACTTTTGCATGTCAGATAATAAATAGGTGACAGTAAGCCAGCTATAGAACCAATTACATAATAGACTTCTTACATATTCTGATTAGTCATTTTACTTCAAATTCATTGTAATGTCAGTGTGGAATTAAAGAAGAGAAAGTCAAAGTCAACTTCTTATTTGTAATAAGCATTGCTTTTTTTCTAGCTGCCCTGCATTTTGATTGTTTTAGTAGGGACTAAGACACTAGTGCTCCTTCAGCTGATTTTAAGTAATAAAAATTAAACATTTTTCTCCAAGAATAAGAAAGGAATAAACTACAGTGTCATCAGCACACAAAATCCTCAGTCTACTTTGAATATGAATATCAAGTATCAAGTATATCAGTATCAAGTCTTCAGTCTACAAACAAGTAGAGCTATTCCCTTGAGAAATTAAGTACTAGAGTACTTAAGGGCAGGCAAGAAAAACAAAAATACTGTTCTGATTACTATATTCCATCTGTGGACATTCACAAATATCTCATAAAAAAGATACCCATATAATCTTCCACCTGTAATATTAAGGAAGTGTTCAACACAACGTATATAAGATTTAAAACTGAAAAGCCATATTACCTCCAAGAGTTGCTGAAAAACTTGAAGACTTTCCAAACTGATTTTCTATAAACTTTGGTAGAAATGTGGCAAATCCAGTGGCAACTAAAGCTTCTGAGGTACTGGCTATTATTAGGCTCATAAGCACTGGATTCCTCAACAGTATCTACAGGGAGAAATTATCATAACACTCTGGAAATTATTTGATTTTCATACCAACTGAAGTAGAAATAATTATATTTTAAAAGTAGAGACTCTGAAATGGAACTTCAGTAATACGCTTTTCTAACAAATCTCAAGCATCAACAAAATAAATGTGCATTAAATTATCAGTAACACTGAAGTCTTCCCTATCAAAGCACAGTAAGTCATTTCTAAAGACATCTATCATGTGAGAAAGAATTTAATTTCTCAGAATATATTCAGTTTCAGCAAATTTGAGATTCTTCTTACCATGAGAGCCATAGGAAAGTCTTTAAAACTTTTTCCAATATTGCTGGTCTGAACCAGTACCTGACTTCCATCATCATGAGTTTCAGAGATTTTTTCAGCCTGAATTGTTGCAGTTCCTACAAATGGTCATATTTACCAACAGTGAAAACATTGAATACTTGCACTCTTAGACAATGTCAAAAAACTACAAAAAAATGTGTTTACCCTAGTTGGAAAGTATTTCAGATATTATAGGTCTTCTTTCCTCTTTTATTTGTAAAGATTTTTAAAGAGATCAATAATGTATTTTTGAAAGAAGATTTTTGTTGAAAGCATAACACTTCCATTGGAAGGTCATGGTGGCAGTAAGATATTATCAGGAATATCCTAAAAACTTCAGAGTATGCTGAAGACTTCTTGTTCTTTAATAATCATGATCACATTCTCCAGTTTCCTAATTAATTTTTGCTTTTCCTCCATCATTTCTCATTCAATACTAGTATAGTATGTCTCTTTGGATACTCATGGAATTTCTATATTATTCATCGTAGATAACACAGAAGCTTTAAATACAGTCCTGGGTGCCTAACTACAAGCATCTTTCAAACTTTCACCACCAGTCTCTACGCTTAGGTATATGTTTCCAGTCCTGCTGTAAATCATTATAGAAAATCATGGAATGGTTTGAGTTGAAGGGGGACCTTGAAGGTCATCTACTCCCAAGCCCCTGGCCATAGGCAAGACCACCATATACAAGATCCTCGCTTTAGCTGATTCACCTTGTCTTAAAGGCTGCATATTGGAGGAGAAAACAAAAATAAATAAAATTTATATTATTTATAAATAAATAAAATCCTTGTCCTCAGATTTTAGTCAAAGACAGTTGACTAAGAAACAGAATCAAAGAGGAAACATTTAGTAGTCTATAACCCGCAAATATGCATATATGTCTCTTCCAAAGTAGCCATGTATTGCTAAACCTTTACCTGGTAGGTGCCTTGGAAAGCATGAAAAAGGTATTATAAGAAGCCAAATTGCAAAAAAGCATGCAAGAAATCCTATCCACCACGCTCCAAGCCAACGTGGGTCATCTTGATCCACCTTTGTACTGGAAAAGTAATTCAGAAAAAGCAGCTTTACCTTTCTGAATTTCAGATTTCAGTGAGGAAATATTCAGGAATATTTCCTTTTAATACTTATTTAACAGAAAACCTTTTAATATTTCTATTTTCTTAGTTTTACATGTATTAAGTTTATTGTTTGCTTATGTAAACCAACTTCACTAGACAATAGTAAAAATATTGAATTCTACCAAATGGAACCTTCAATTCATTAGTTAATGTCATTGCAATTTAAAGACTATTCTTTGGCTCTGTTTTCAAGATTCTGAGGCATTATGAAGATACTGGAAATGCTGGATTTAGAAAGATTCCTCATAGTCAATGAGTTATATCAAAACCAAGTCAGAATTTCAGAATGCCACTGCATGGATCTGAAGGCTCTAAAACAGAGGAAATAAAAGTGTAAATGAAATAGCTGGTTTAGACATTAATAAAATTTATAACATTTCTTTAAAAAAATGGACTATATCTCAACTGATAGATTTTTTAGCAAGCTTTTCCCTAGGAGTTATGGAGCAATATTTCAACCCTCATATTCCAACTCAAGGAAACAGTTCCACAAGAAATCAGTAGGTGCACCTTAACCCTGAATAAACAACTAAGCAAAAGAAAAAGCATGTTTTGCTACTGAGGTATAAAATAGCTTATATTTAAATGCTAGAACTAATTATTTGCATGACAGAGAAACTTTCATACACAATGGAGTCACTCTGGGAAGTAACTCGCTTGAAGCCTTTTTAAGTGCAACTTGTTTCCAAGTTAATGAAACTCTTGAAAATACAGTAATTTTTGAAAAATTTTCTTCTCACAGGGAGAAAAGCTGAACATTTTACTAAAAGTTATTAGGAAAAGAAAATAAGAAGCAATAAACTAAGTTGTATCTTGCCTTTCTGGGATCTGGATATCAATATAAACCTTAAGCAGTTGCCCTCCTAAGACATAGCCAATAGCAGGACCCAGCAGAGACATAGAATAGCCAATTCCTAGAAGAGAAAATATATCACATTCACCATAACTTCTTTAATGTTTTTTAAAGGTTTGTTTTAATAAAATTCTTAAATCAACTTCAGACTAAAAGGTTTCTGTAAGTCAGCTTGTTCTTCCACTATCGCTACTTCAGTTATAGCATATAGAAGACAAAATCTGTAATTTTGCCTCAACAAGGAAATTTGCAGCTCTCAGAAGCTTCAAATCAGAGTTTCAGCAAAAGGCATTTCACTGACTGCACCTTTAAGCATTATTAGATTGCTTTCCTTCCCATTTTGTGCCTACATATAAGAGATAACTGGTGAAAAAAAAAATCAGTGGAATTATGAACATTGGTTATTAACTAAATTAACCACAATCTTTAAGAACTTGCTTATTTATATTTTTGAATTTTAAGTT
This sequence comes from Parus major, assembly GCF_001522545.3. Taxonomy (NCBI): domain Eukaryota; kingdom Metazoa; phylum Chordata; class Aves; order Passeriformes; family Paridae; genus Parus; species Parus major. Next base: position 64,988,379 of record NC_031799.1, on the reverse strand, counting down.
ATTTTCTAGATCTTCTAAAACCAGAATACCTAAACAGAGTTACCTTAAAGTGTCTGACTGAAGTAATATCTGCATTAAAATACAAAGCCAAGGCTCTTAAGAGCTCATGGCAGTTTTAAAGAAAAAAAACCAAACAAAAAACAACAAAACAAACAAGCCCCCGACCCCTCCCCACTAAGAAAACACCAACCTGAAAAGCTGCTAGTGTAATCATACCCTACAAAAGAGTACAAGACTTTCTTGATGTCACCATAGTGTTACTGGCCTACTAGACAGATTTTTGTTGCAGTTTAGCACTCACTGATAGCAGGAATACTGTCTCTGCAGATTAAGGCTTACAATTAATAGCAACTAGATGCACCTTTAATTAGTAAAGATGTATTCCTGATCCAGGTGGAATCATCTGGATTTCTCATTTGGATCACAAGTACTTAATATCCCTCTAGTAAGAGAAAATGACGGGAGAGTCAGGAGGGTGAGAGGGATGCAAGAGGGTAAAGCGATGCAAAATGTGACAGTCAAATAAGTCAAAATAAATACTGAATAGGTATATCCCAGGTTTTCCCACATTTCGGAAATAGTGACACGTCATAGGAACTTTCTGACTTATTCATTTTCATCCTCCAGAACTTCAGACTGCGTTTAAAAAGCACCTATTTTTTCCCCACACACTCAATTTAAATACCATTTGGAATTGTTTAACTTCCATGGCTTTCATTGTAGATGTCCTACTCCTCATGAAAATGCACCCAGTGTAGAAGAGAAAGAAAATAGCATCTAAAATGTTGCAGGCTTACAGTAAAAGGTACTAGCAGCTGTTTATGGACAGCTTAAGGGGTAGATTCTGTGTTTATTTTGGTTTTGTGGGTTGTTTTTTTGGATTTTGGTTTTTTCCTGCATTGCATAAGTCTTATTGTATAAGGTAAAGCAACACAACATACTTCAACACTTAATACATTGCATGAAGCAAGAGAAAGAATCAAGGTTTACCTAGCTACCCACTCATTTGCATTCCAGTTTTGTTATATTAGGCAGAATACGCTGCTCTTTTGATTCAACTCATGCATTAGTTTATTGTATTTGCTTTTTGTTTTTTTGAAGTATGAACACTGAGACCATTCTCCTGAATTTTCAGGTCACTTCTTCCCCTAATCATGCAGACAACTCTAATTCTGCTGTATTTATTTCACTGGTTTCAGGGGATTGGGCAGGGGAGGAGGAAAAATCGTAATATTATCTCTCTAAAAAAAACCATCAAAAACAAAACTTGTCTTTGTCATCTAAGATTTATCATGTGCACCACCCTATTTGTTGGCATCAAATGGAATGGCTTGCCTGGAAAAACTGTGCAAAAATTGCATGCAAATAGATAATTATGTCAATTTTGCCCCTTAAAATATTAATTTCATCTGATAACAGTCTTGGAATCTAAGATGCTTTGAATTCCTCCTGCAAGTTACAAGTATAGGTAAGATGTTTTTAATCAGCTTACATATAAGATGTAGGAAATAAATATCTTTATACCCACAGAAAACACACTTAAACTGCAATAAACTTGGCAATAAAATAGCACATAACTTAGAGAATGGTGACTGAAAAAGATTAAAAAACAGTGTTAAGTATTAGTACTCCTTAGCTTTTAAACTGCTCCAGTGAAGCAATCTCTCTACTTCCAGCACAGCCAAGTGCCAAATTTGTATCTGGTTAGAGAATTGATCACATGAGGCACACCAGTATTTATGCACTGAGTGGACAGCCTGCTATTAAAAGGTAAGTAAATAAAATTATTAACCTAGCTACTGACCTGACTGATACACTTTCAACATCTGTGACTAGAAGTAAGTTTTTGCTACAACTTATTCTGTTAACAGACAAGCTACATTAACCATTTAGCAATTTTCAGTTATTGACATGAAAAGGTGACAGAAGGGGTGCTCAAAGTAGCTTTACCATACTCTACAGAATAAAAATTGAAAAGACTTGGTACTTGGTTGCTAAAGGACACAAAATTATTCACACAACCACTCTCAGTGTCAGAACAAAAACCTGTGATTTTATTCTCTGACTCCAGTATTTATATATTCTCAACAGTGACCAGGGATTGGATAATTAAGTTATCACCTTCCCAAGCACACTGGTCATGCAAAATATCCATCAAAAGATATTTCTTAGAAGGAATGTGATAAACAGCTTATGTTTACAGGACTTTCACTGGAAAGTAACTAAAACTATGGAAACTATCAGAAGGTTTAATTTTCAGAGTGACAGTACTTAGAGCAGACTAATATCTAAATTGCACAGTAATTATGTCTAATGACATAAGTAAGTGACAGTACTTAGAGCAGACTAATATCTAATTGCACAGTAATGTAGAAATACTTTAAGCATATAAGCAATAATTACATGATTGCTTAACAGGAATTCATAAAAACACTTAGAATGCATTGCAGTCTATGGTCTATCCAGACATTGTGCTATAAACAGCTTTAAAGTTACCTATATAAAGGGAAGACATGTGTTTTGGGACACTATCATCAATAAAAGCTGTCCCCAAAGTATATAAAGGAGTTCCTCCAACACCCAGCAGCAGCTGTCCGAGGATAAAGACATAGAGATACTTGTGAAGTGAAGAGCTTGTGCTGACATGGCAAGTGGAATTAGCAAAGGTGGTTTCTGCAGTTAGACACGTGTCTGAAAAACAGAGACAGCAAGACTTTACAATGCTGTTACCCAACTCATTACAGTCCAATCTGAAGAATAATCTGTACTGAAAGCTAAACTACAAAAGAATGCTGTTATGTCAGGCTCCCATTTTAATTTTTACACTTATTAATATATCCAATATGGCAGTGCCAAGCCTTCTGTGATATCATATCCCCCAAAAGAAATAGTAGCAGGGCTTGGTTTCTGTTTCCTCTCCAGGAAGGCAATAGGAATGAAACAGCCTTATAAGTATGTGGTTGCTTGTTGAAAGCATTGTTGACCAGTTGTATGAAAAAGCCAACCAACCAACCACCTGTCAAATGGTCATTCCACAGGTTATAAATATTCCTATGTAACAGATACTTCATTGCATTCTTGTACCTTATAACAATTCTTTGGAGCACCAACAACTTTCACTCAAGTGTCAGAGCAGCCTGAACAACCTGAGGAAATCTGGGCCTGATAGAAAATGCAGTCTGTCATCAGCAAAGATTATCCTCCTTTTACATTCACTCTTTTGAAAGGTGTTTGCCTATGAAAAAGGGAAAAACCTTAAAAACCTATACCACTATCTCTCCTAGAACACACACTGCCACATCTCTAGAAGGAAAGTTAATGTAAAGCCTCTGTACTTGTGCACACACAAAGAGGGAAGAGAAAAGAGGAACGGAAAACAGGGAGTACTGTGTTGTCTTCTTTCTCTTGCTACCATCGTACTTTTGGTAGCAGAATACCAAGAGACTAGATGTAGGAGAAATATTTCCATGTTTCTCCATATAAAGCATAAAACCCTAAGAAGGAGGATAAACGCATCAGTTTGGTAAGTAATGAGCCCCACTGAACATGAAAATGTCCTCCAAATCAGATAAGTATACCAATTAATTCACACTATTTCACTACAAAATTATTACAGCCTTTATTTTCCTTAGGCCTTTTTACATCTGAGAACACCTTTTACTTATGCAAAGGGACAAGATCAATTCAAACTATGGGCTCAGAAAACAAAGTGTAAGGAAGTGCTGGCCACACACCAGGTATTTAAGGAAAGTTTATCTTAATTAGTACTTCCTGTAGCACACAATTGGTGTTACAGTGCCATTGCACAGAAACAGGCCAACATGTGGGATAAGAAAACATTGCTTCAAAGGAAGAGTCTTTAAAGTTTTCCTTCCTTTCAATTTAGAAAGTATCCTGGATAATCTGTTCCAATATTTGACTGTTGTCTCAATGAAGTTATTTTCCTTGCGTCAGGTGAGAAACTACGATTCACATTTGCTGTCACAGACATATAGAAACACTTTAAATTTTTTAAATAAAATCCGAGACTGCAGTTCAAAGGTACACTGTTTATATTTGCAGCTCTCACTGTCCTCTGTGCAGCCTGAGGAATCAAATTAAGTCGATTCCGTTAGGGACGCACCAGCAGGGGACGCCCCTGACCACACATACCAGAGCCAGCTGAGGCACCGGCGGCACCTGCAACCTGGAAAAGTTACCTGAACAAACAGCGGGCCACACCTGCCTTATAAATTTGAGTCTAAAACCTCTCTGGAGAATAGAACACACATTTTACAGTGGCTTTAAAAATCAAATAAACAGACAAAAAACCCACAAAACCCCAAAAAAACCCAATAACAGGCAGACCATTGATTAGCCAATATTTCAATATGAAATGGATTGAACTTGTTTTAAGAAGTGGTATTATGAGAAATAAATGATCAAATAGATTTGTAGAATAGAATATGAGTATACTCAGAATAAAAGTAAATTATTATCTCAAGATAAAGCAGTAAGTTCCAGGAAGTATGTAAGAATTATGCTGGAGGCTAGATGTATTTTGTATTTCAGATTAGACTTATAAATTAATATGGCAGCCACATTAAATATTATCCTGCATGTAAAATTCACTGTATTGACATATAACTGACAAGATTATAATATAATAATCAAGTAACCAAGAAGTAACAAGACCTGTTCAGAAATAAGTGGTAGATTTTAATACCACTTAAAACATCAAATTCAAGCTCAATAAAAAATTAAGATCCCTATAAGTGACTCATACAAATAATTAAAAAGGAAGGCTGTTGGAGTGTGGTGCTATTAAATTCTGCAATTTATTATATAGTTAAAATGTTTCATCAACCTCAGAGCTAAACTAGACATCCCATAATCCTGTGCTCTGAACTTGAGATGCTGTTGCACTGCACCTGAAGATTTATGTTGACTGCAACAGTGCAGACATCCCCTGCACTCTTAGTTATTTATCTTTGACAGTGTTTTGTTTAAGTCAGCTTAACATCTTAAATGTGCTCACCACAGGCACAGCATAGGTACCTGCATCACAACAGTCAAAACAGCAGGCAAGCTGTCAGCTGACAGTGCTATGGTGAAGACACCACATTCCAATTCAAAAATTCTCCACTGCTTTAATATTTCAGAAGTACATATAGAACATGTCCCTAATAAAGGTATCAATATTTACAGCCATCTCCAATGATGGATGTTGGCCAAAACAGTAACGTGTTCTTTGGGATTTCGATGAAAATTGTTTGGAAGGGGAAAGATCAGTTGCAATAGTTGGTCATCTGCTCTCCCACACTGTCATTATCTTGTTCCAAATGAAAAAAAAACAAAATCAGATTTAAAATTTTATGTATTAAATTCAGCTTCCCTTTCATCACAGTGAAGTAGAGATGTCATTGTAGGGAAATAGGACTGTAACTGAGCCAGGAGCCTGCTGTTCCTCTCCCAAAAGCTAACAAACTTATCTGCTTATAGTCCCCAAAAAGACCAAAGATGTTTTCTTCTGACCTCATTCAATTAAGAGTTCAGTTAATTTCCATTTCACATCCTCATATATTAGACAGGAAAATATATCTTGCCCAACTTTTCAAACTAACATCTAGACAGCTCGTTAAAGTGGACAAAATTATTACTACTAAGGAAATTAATTTGAGAATGAACAACCTTTCATCATGTTGCTTAATAGCTAATGATTTTTATTTAGTGAGCGCTCTAATATGCTTAGTCATTGAACGCATAATTTTGATTAAAGACTGCAATAACAAGAGAATCGTGAAAGATTACATCATCCTGCTTCTAACATATCTGAACATTTCTGTATTATAGGTGAGACACTAAATTGAAATACAAATTGTTGGCATTAATCACACTGTACTAAGCCTTGTTTTGTGAGAAAAGTTTAAGAACTGAGAGACAGCTACACCCATGATTTAAGTACTTCTTTGTTCAGTACATTTCAGTACTGCTTGTTTCCTCTTTATTTCAAATAAATCCACAAGTTAAAACATATTTTAAAATAACAGAGAAACTTGTTAATGAATTCATCAACATGCCATTAATAGTTCAAAACCACAAAGAAATGCAAGAAGTAGTCACCTTTCAGGCAAAACTGTAAGCCTAACAGCTTTAACACTTCTCCTACATTGCTGACCTAACTTGACTCCTATTCACAAAGAGATACCAGATAATTTTTTCTTTAACGTGAATTTTAATTGCATTCAGCAAAGCAAGAAAAAAATAGCATTTTATTCAGATATTGCTTAAGAGCAAGAACTGATATTGACACTCAGATTGCTTCTGGGAAAATAAAGTTTGCTGTGCAGAGAGGCAGCTCCTGAACTTACAGATTTCAAAGAATCAATTTTCAGTTACAGAAAGCATCCATTTTAGGACATTGGCAGAGATTAACTATGTTGTACCAAATAAGGAATTGCACCAAGTTGATACAGAGATTTTAATTTTTTAGAGTAATTTTCAAAATAACCATAAGCTTACCTTCAATTTTACCTCCATATTGGTATTTTCCACTACTGAAGTGTGGTAAGGAAAAAACAAGTGAGCCCAATCCTAGCATAAATGCTGAGAAAGCAAGCCATCTTGGTTTGTGCCCTCTTTCTCCAAAGTAAGATACAAACAGTGACAATACACAAAAAGCAATGTCATAGCTTGAAGAGATTAAGCCAGTGAGGGAACTGTTCAACTCATAACGCTTCTCAATTGTTGAAATACTAATGTTAATCAGGCCATTTACCACAATACCTACAAAAATAAAAAAAAAGGAGATAATTAGTCAAAGATACTTTATTTCAATAGAGTTGCAGAGGTGATCTTACCCTTGTGTGAAGGAAAGGTTAAAATTAATATATATTTATACAAGGCTCCTTTTTAAGGTATTTATTAGCTGTAAAATGCAGGTGCATAGTAGATCAATACAGTGCCAGCTTAATTAGCCAAATTGCACAGGACCTATGTATTTGTCTGAAGTATAGATTTCAAACAGAATGCATTATGGTATCATAGGATACTTTAAAAATTAAAGGCAATTTAGTCGAGGTTATAACTTGCATTAGAATACATGCTATGACTGGAGCAAATTTAGGACATCATTTTCAAATTATTGCAAACAATCAACTCCTTGCTACCACAGTGGAGAGACAGAAAAAGGCTTTTGAATGAACATGCACCCTGTGTAATATAAAAAAGTGTAAAGCTATTTAAAAATTCTATGCAACTGTTTCAAAGCAACTGAGGTGATTTACTTCAACTAAGCAAAAACGGTTTACCCCTTGAATCTGTAACTTCCCTGAAGCAAAAGTATCAAGCAACATGGAAAAAGTCACTGCACAAGCTGCCCTATTGAAGCACAGATGAACTGCAAAAAATTAACTCTAAGTAGTGCTAAGCTACAATTGCCAGTGAATGCTTAAACACTGTCTATTTTTACAAATGCATTGTTTGTAGGCTAACTTGAGTCTTCTACCCTGCTTCACATTCTGTTTCTGTGAAAAAGACCAGGTAGTTAAACTTTCAGGAGTTTGATTTTAGCAATCCCAAAATAGGATTAAGTTACAAGATAAATAGCTGTAATTATAACATTATCAGATAGCTTTATCATACCCTAATTATATTGTACCCATAATAAAAAATATACCCGAAAAAAACAACTTGTGAAGTCTTAGATATAAAAATATGTTTGAGTTCTGTAACCTTAGAGATGACTGATGATCTCGCCTGACACAGGCCCTACAGTTACTCTTAGTCTAAAATTGAAACATCATTTTATACCATCATTCTGAGAACACAAGACTAGTAACAGAAATGTGTTTAAGTTAATTTTCAACAAGTGCTGGACCATCCATAAGTACAACTACTTGAGCCAAACCTCAGCATCTCCTTAGAGCACTCAAATGTACTAAAAAAATTGCTCCAAATAAAGCAGTTGTTTTCTCATGGCCAAACTTCAGCTTTCTATATGGAAGTGACTCTTGGGACAATATTAGCTCCAAAACCCTGCTACACCCTCTTTATTAAGGCTGGCAATTTCACCTGTCAGTTTAGCCATCACACTTAAATTCATATGGGATTGACACAAGTATTCAGGTGTCCTTCCAGTGTCATTAGTTACACATTCAGCAATTTTATTTTCCTCTTAAGAAGCATTAACCAAAGAACAATACTAGCACAAAGGAATGAACAAACAAGTTTTTCCCATCTGCCAGAACCTCAAACATTTTCTAAGGTTTTAAAACACTTGTATGAAGGTGTGCTACACAGCAAGTGGATTACAGAGCTAGAAGGCATTGCCTTTTACCTGTAGTTTAAGTCACTACTCTAGTTTGCATACTAAAAGCCATAAAACCTTCCAGTTAATTATACTGGATTATTAGACTTCATCTGTAAAAATATAGATGTGATGAATGGCAACATAATTTTTCCGATTACATCATCAAGAGATTAATCACTAGTCTCTTCAAGAAAGACAGAACCTGACTGATACTAACTTGATCTGAAAAACAATTTCTACAAGGACATCCCAACACTTAAAATTGTAGTATAGAAATTAGTTTTTAACTACTCTCAACCAAAACCTTGTTATGCTGCCACATCTGTTAGAGATTTGGGCACAGTGTGTACTGGTGCATAAAATCCAGATTAATTATAAACCAACTTTATTTCATATCACAAAACACAAAAGTATTTTTTTTCTTCATCCATTCAATAAAAATACACATTTTGCAGTTGTTGTAAGAATGGTGGCTGTAATAACAGGTACACAAAAATAACAATTAAAAAGGCCTTGGTAAAAATACCAGCTCTAATCAGCCTATAAAATATTAGTGATACTCAAAGATTTTAGGTAGATTAGACTGGATTAGTCCTAAACTGTGGTTCTGGTGTTTTATTTACTAAAAATTATTAATGACACGATAAATAAACAGTCCTTCTTATACTAAAAATAGTGAGATAACTTCTACCTTGTTTTCCACCACAGCTATGAACTACAGCATATTAAGTTACTGCATTACTAGATGCAATCATACATTTAGGCAACTCTAAGTGCCATACAGAATGCAGGTATTAGTCATGTAAAAACATTCTAGGGCAAGAAGTGTTTTATATTCAGGAAATACAGCTTTCACATGTACTTGAAACAGAAAGGGCCAGAAATTAGAGTTATGTTCCACCTGAAGTCTTCTGCGAAGATGCAATACAGCATATTAGGTGCTAGTGATAACAATCTGTTTTCAAGAGCAGCTAGAAAATATACTGACAACTACATACTTTCAGTTAGATTCACAACATACCAGGTCACTGCAGATAATCATCCACTATGCTCACTCATTTAAAAAGTCTAGTATAACAACTTACATTCATCAAAAGTATGTTACGGATTACTTCAATAATCTTCAATGCACTAAGAAATAATCTTTTCTGAAGGTGCATTAGGCAAGTTTAATAGATATATTTTATCTTTCTCAGTGATGGTTTCTGTAATTTGAAGGGTAAATCAAATTACTAGACCCAAACTAGACTATATAATACTAGACAGTATTAGGTCACATAACTTCAAAATCCTAGTTTGTTTTGTGTGCTTTTATCTAAACTCTGAAGCTGCAAGACCTGAATATTTTCACAAAGTTTCACACACAAGCCTGGATTTCTTGCTGATGACCCTTGTTCTTCCCACATCTCAAAAAGGATTGGAGCTTGTCTTCAGCACCCAGCTTCCTTTATGTTCTAACCAAAGGAAAGGTTCTTGTCAGAAAATCCAGGTAACATATCAAGAACATCACAAGATCTGTAATAGCTATGCGTACACTAGCTTCCAAAACAAACATCTTAAGTTTCTTTCCTTTAAGGCCCTAAACCTGAACTTGATTCGTTAGGTGCCTAGCATACGTGTACAGTTAGGTAACAGAAGCAATAGCTGGATGAGTGGCACAAGCAACACCCATAATCTCCAAAGGGGACAAAGACTATTATGATACAAGTTGGTTTTTTTATGATTGGGAACCTATCCAGACTACAACCAAGATTTTAAAGTATGCCAAGCTTTTTATTCAGCTCAATAATCAGATTAGAACAGAAGGACTGATTTGAAGAAATTGAGACACGTTATAAATAGTCAAGACACTGCTTAGTTTAACAATCTTTTCAGTGTCCTATTCAGGGCACTTTTGATTGCCTATCCATGTTCTTATGCCACCCAAAAAATTTATATATGTATTCTAAAAGTCTTCTACTACTCAGATATTGAAACCTATGATGTAAGAAATTCTTGCACAGACACACCCCTCTTCTTTTTTATTTATAGAGACAACAAATTTGGCAGGACAACTGCAATAGTAATCATCTTCTGATCCTACCAGCTGTAGGGTCATTGTACCGATTGTAGCACAACCTTTCAAATTCAAGCACGAAACAACAGGCTTATCCCAAAACTTTCCAAACACATATTTTCTAACACTAAATCTATATGCTAAGACAAGATCAGAGTTTGAAGGGGCTAAAATCAGAAAAAGTTCACAGAAATACTTGCTAAGACACTAGTTCATGAAAGGACTCTCCAAGCATCACCAGTAGCATTAAAATACTCCTAGGTTTTGAGCAAAGCCTCCAATTCTTCTCTCCTCATACCATTCCAGTTGCCTCAGTATGCTTCCAGGTGTAATGGAGCCGTCCAAACCCTGCATTTCTTTGGTGTAGGCTGCTCTCTCCTCTAACACCAAATATCCAACATTCCCCTCCACCTTTTCATAGAAATTCCTTTATGAGTAACAACGAGCTTTAAAGCAAATTGTTCAGGAAACACCCTTTTCTTTTCTAGCTAGCCAAATAAAGTTGAAAGGTTATGAGTACAGACCCAATGCTCCTTTTGGCAGACAAGTATTTAAGTTTCACTAACTTCAATCTTTCATATTTTTTACAGTAATTCTTCTCCTCCCCTCAATAAAAATTTCTACTTTCTAAATCTAAGGCTTGCTAAGGCCCTAACTAATCATTAAAGAAAACCAGAAATACAGACAAGAATCTCTGAAGCTGAACAATAGGAATTTATGCCAAGCTAAACTTTCAGGTTACTCCCAAGGTCAATTTAAATCATTAGTTAAAGTTTAGGAAGATGACTGCCCTGGGATTCACAGAGCAAAATCACATACTTCTGCTGTTCTCAAATTCACCCGAAGTCCCAACCAACCAGGCTAGGATAGTGTTTCGACTAGCATGCAGGTAAGAAAGTAGTGGGGTACTACAATTCTATATTTATATGATTGTTTTAATCCCTGGCTTTTAAGTCTCTCTGCGTGTGCACATGAAGCACTATTTCCCTGCGGTCAGTGGGGATGCAGTATTGACAACTGGATGAAGCAAAGGGCTGGCAGGAGCGTGGATGAAGCAGTGGTCAACAAAGTACGTGGGAAAAGAAGAAAGGAGAAGGAGAGTGAAGTACAAAGAGTAATAAATACTGTGCAACTTCCCCATCCCGAGCACAAGTGTACTTTCTTCCCCTAGTGAAACCATTACCGTCACTGCTCAGCAGCGGCACTAGAGGACCCCTGTCTCTCCTTACCCACCCCCCAAAACATCACCACTCCTTCCCCGGCCCAGGCTCCCGCCCGGTTCCCCCCAGCCTCGGGATGGGGAAAGACGTGTGCCCCGACCAGAAGGGATAGGTTACCTTGGAAGATGGCCAATAGGCTGTAAGCAGCCAAGTACCCTTTCGGATTGTTGCAGAACTGCAGAGCTCTGGGAGTGCAGGGGCCCCACCCGCAGGGCCCCTCCTCGGAGCCAGGGCAGGGCCCGGCGGGGGCCGCGGTATCCGCCCCTGCACCGATGGGGCCCGCAAAGCACCGCCGGCCGAGGGCGGAGCTAGGCGTCTCGAACGCCGGGTTCTCGATGCCGCCGCCGCCGCTACCTTTCATGGCGCCCGAGGCCGTTGCCAGCCGCGGCTGCGAGAGGCACCCGCGCCCAACGCTCCGCTAAATAGCCCGAGGGCGGCCCAGCCCCGCCGGGCAGGTGGCAGTGCTTCCCCCGCCCCGCCCGAGCCCGCCCCTCTATGTCCCGCTCTGCCCGCGGCCGGCCCCACACGGACACTCCCGCCCTGTGGCCGCCGGCATCGATGGCGTTTAGCGATTCAAGTCCATACTCTCCAACACTCTTTCTGAGGGAAAAAGGAAATAATACTAATACTAATAAATACTAATACATCACGTACTTGAGAAAAGTCATCAAGAACGTTTCTTTCAAGAAACAGAAAAAAACCAAAAGATTAAACTGTTCTGTGTCAGTGTTGCAAAAAAGGGAAAAGTTGCAAAATGTACCAGCTATAGTACTTTCCCACTTTAGGCAACATGATCTGCCCACAACAAAAACTCTTGTCGTTTGCAGATGCTATGCTTCTGAAATTTTTTCTGTTCCTGTACCTCAGAAAGTTTCCACATGCCAGAGTTCCCAGTCATTAAACACATTGACTCAGCTGCAGACATCAATCATGAGAATTTGTCAAGGGCATAAGAAAGTCTGTTTGCATTTAGTATAAATCATTTGACTCATCTGCACAAGAATAATTAGGAGAGAGTCTAGAGATCCAGACTGAGAGCTGTCACTACTGGTGTTCATCTCTGGCCAGTACAAGTTAGTCCTGAAAAGTCTTTCCCCTTTAAAGAATTCAAGACATTTTAGAGTCAAGAGAAAGAGGATTCAAACTGGAGACATCAGCAGTGACTTTGGTTTCACAGTGAAAGCCAGGGCATCGTCTTGAATTCCCAGCCATCTATTTTTAGAAAAAAAAAGCACACATTTTCCAGTATTCATACAACACAGAAACGAAATGGAGACATTCTTCTGTAAAATGAAAACAAGTAAGTTAGAGAAGAGAACATGTTTCTATTTTATTCTAATAGGTAAAGCTGAAAATGGAAAATCAGCTGTTATTGCTGCTTCTGTGGCATTTTGCAGGGACAGTGTTTAGTGGCTAGAGCTGGAGGGCCATGGACTTCCCTGGGTCTTCTCCACCTTCCTCCTCCTCGGTCCCTTCATGGTGCTGTCCCACTCCCACAGCCAGAAGTGACCTTCCCAAGCCCACAGGAGTGCAGAAAGCTACTTCCCAGTGAAACATTCCTCTGGTCACTGATGATCCCATGCCCTGAAATTAATCATAATTTCAGGCTATAATCCAGAATGTTGTTTCCTCGAGTGGCTATCAAGATATATCCCAGTTAATAGCTTCACTAGATGTCTAAGAATATGCATAAACCAGCTGGCACAGTCTGTTTGAAGGAAGAATATATAGTAAAGACTTATTTTTGTGTTTCCATTTGTTTAGTTTTCTTTTATATCCTCCTAATTATGGTAAGGTAGGACATGCCACTTGAAATAACATCCTGATCTTTGCTAGAGTGTCTACATGCTTGTATAGTAAGAGTAACCCATGAAATTGCTAAACTATTATACTGCTAATAAGACATAAAAACCCCCCTTGATCTGCCAGATCAGCTAGGTTTGTTATTATCTTCATCTAGCTGTCTCTACTCTGGTTTTATCACCACAGGAAGGAACAGAAGGCAAAAAAGAGAAGCTAGTGGAGCTTGGTATGAAAAAAGGTGTGTTCAGATGAAGCCAAAATTTTTAAGAAAACTGGGGAGGAGGGTAGCATTGTGATGTCCATTGTAGTGTAATCTGGAAATTAAATAGGGAATTGAATAATCAAGGAAATTAAATTGGATTGAACTTTTGAGAATTCATACTGCACTAGTCGAGCACAGATTTTAGGAGAAAGCTACAGGGACAGGAAGAGAGAGAGAATAAACTATGTATTTTTGTGCTGGTTATGCCCACAAAAGCAATTTATTGAGAAATGCAGCAGATTTAACCAGCTTTTATAAACTGCTTTACTCTGAGACGGTATTTAAAGCCATTATCGAAGTTTAAGTTCATGGCATTTAAGACCAGATACAAAACCTACCTGAAAGTGGCAGAATATAAGTGGTTTTTAGGAGAGTATCTAGACTGCTCGGATAAAAAACAGTAAAAGACTGTGAGGTGAATTTGGTGAGGTATTTGCATAGACCAAAGATGCTCATCAAAAGGACAAATATGACCAACAGTTTATGTACATATTGCAGAGATACCGGCTAAAGTTCTTTTCTATGTTACTCTGTGTGGTGTACCACTTGTATCCTCAGCTTCCAATGAAATCACTTTTGAACAGTAAAATGTGCAGAAATATTACAGCCAAGTTTGTTTCTACAAAGAGATGGATGAAACAAGCTTGTTGAATCTGAAATGTTGAAGTGCTTCATGAAATATACAAACATAAGAAAAAAGACAAAATGCAACAGAAACTTTCAGAACAAATGAGCAAACTGACTACAATTAATTTTCTCTTTGACGTTACAAGACTTTTAAGTTTTCAGTAGAGGTGAGTTTTTGGAACAAACTAGTAAGGGATTTACTGAATTCTAAAACTCCAAATGGAGCTTGAGCAAGTTATTGCTTGGATAAAGGATAAAGACATGAGAACTGATTGACTAGGAGGTCCCTTTCTAATCCTAAGTGTAAAAGAGGAATGGGAAGCTATATTCTAGGGGGAAAAGAAGGATGTTCATTACAGAAGAATACAATAAAATTAATACTGGAATACCTTGCAGAGACACTGTTTTAAGGAAAACAACTATTTTAAATAAAAATATTTCTAAATTTGTGGAAGACTTATAAAATTGTAGCCCTTCTAACTTCACAGCATTGTGTTTGATCAGATACTGAGTCTGCAGCCTCACAAGACATACTTGTGCAATTGCATGTTATCATGCCATATCACATTTCTTGCAGTCATGGAAATGCTAGATAATACCTGTGGTTTTGTTTAAGAAGTAGAATTGCATTATGAAGTCTCAGAACTGTCATTCTCTATTGTAACCATACACTGAATTAAATTTTTTTACTAGCTAGGTATTTCTGTATATATGTCAGGTATATATCCAGATGAATATATAAATTCTGATTTTTTTCTTTGATTTTCAGAATGTCAAGTATTTCCAACTGTTATAACCTTTTTCAGGAAAATTCTAACAATAAGTATAATAAAACTAAAATGACACAATTCTGCCCCATGATTTTATTGATGCAGCATAAACCTTCCTGGGTTTTCAGGGATTTTCCCTTTTTCTGTATATATATAAAACTTCTGTTTGTCCAGGAAATTTTAGTATTATTTCATTCACTGATTAATCCTCCTGCCTAAAAATTTTTTCATGAGTGAGTGATTCTTGGATAGGTTTTATATGTATTTAGTCATGATAATTGTATAAGAGGAATATAAAAGCTGAACAGTATTAATATATATCACAAAATGGAAAATCTGTGCATGAAAACTATTAAGCTGAAGAACTCCTTAAAATACCACTATTTTAAAAAATCGATTACAGATTATTAAACAAATTAAGCCTTCAAAAGTTTCCTTGAACATAAAATACTCTACAATTCAAGCTTTGCAGGTATTAATTCTTTTTATTTCTCTTAAAACAGAAAACAAAAAAAATACTGAAAATAACATGAAAAACCAAATACATGAATTAAAAACTTCAAATTAAAAAAAGAGAAATTTACAACTCAACAATTGCACTGGAGATTAAAATAATTTTAGCTGCAAATTAAACAATTAATCTACTCAGCAGTCCACTGAATATCAGGTTCAGCGGGTGTCTTGGTTCTAGAAGACAGGTGTCTGCTAGGGAGAGCAGGAACCTCCCTTGGAATGAAAAAATGTAGACCCCCTCCCTCCAAATTATTATAATTCTGAAATCAAGGGGCTTTCAGGCAGAGATCTGGGGATAGGAATAACAGTTCTTTACTAGTATAACCAGGCAAACAAACAACAATAACTACAGCATTAGCAAGAAAACAGAACCAGGGACCCCGTGACAGCTTTCTCGGCTGAGATGGGATGGAGGAGAGGTTTTGTTTCACAAACCCCTCGGGCGGGCAGTCAGTCTCGGTGCTCCTGCAGGGCTCTGAGGAACTCTCAGCTGGAACAGCAGGGATGAGCTGAGATCCTGGGCCGGTGGATGAGGTGTAGCAGCAGCTCCACGGCGGTGACTGCCACACGTCCCGGCAGGACAGGGGGTGAGAGGCCACCAACAAAGAGGGAAGAAGGAGAAGCAGCAGCAGCTCCGTCTGGGTGATGGCAAAATTCCCTTCTCCCTACCCCAACATCTCCGTGCCCAAAAAATGTCTTTTCCCCAAAGCCAAAGAAAGCCCATCAAACTGTCCCCGCCCTGGGCCCGGCCACTCTTTGTCTTTTGTCAAGCATCCACTAAGTACCCACAGTTAGGTTGTCCCCGCAACAAATGGGTAAAAATTCCAGGGGCAAGCCAGAACAAAAAAAAGGACACCTAACCCCCAACAGCGGGTAATTAATTAATGGAGTATATCAGACAGATCTAAGTAAAGAAAAACCTCAAATCCCTTGTATGTTAGCTCTTAACAAAGGCAGTAGCCAAATTATGAGTTTGAACAATTTTATTTTTTTATTTTTTTTTTCCAAAGATGCTCAAGTGACTTATTTGACTGGAAAAGAGTGTTGCTCTTCATTCAGTGATTTATTTTCAAGTACCACTTTAGAAGTCCATAGCACAATAATTAAAATTGCATTTAATTTATACATAGAATCATATAATAGCTGTTGTTCACAGGAAACTGTGATAAATATAGCATTGGATAAAAATTCGTGAAGGAGGATAAAGAATTATATGCTATATTTGTAAAATTGTAAAGATACAAAATGCAAAATAATCCAAGGATTCCTTCCCGAGTCGAGCAATAACGATGGCGACGCTTATCAGCACGAGATAAAGAGCAGGACACAGGCAATCAAACCGGACAATAAGAGTAGCCAGGTCGAGATATCCATCTACTCCGCACCCATACTGGCCACTCAACCCCGGGAAATGCAATCAGAAGACACTCAGAGCCATTCGCATGTGAAAGGACTCTGCCCCATCGACTGTTGACTCAGCTCGAGGGACCCAGGAAATCTATTCACCCACACATCCAGACTCTTTGTTGGACTGTGCCCATCCCGGGTTTTGCCTCAGGATACAAAAATCCTTATAAAAACCCCAGACCGCAGTCCCTTCTTCGTGGATTTGGGAAGTCGGTACCTCTGGGTACAGATCCCTGTCCACCCGGCGCTGCGCTGATTTATTTATTGTGGTTTTTCTCTCGTTGTTTCTGATTGAAATTGTTTTATAATAAACTGCTTTTTTATATTAACCCTATTTTGCCATTGCATTTATAACAAAACCATAATAATACATTTCCATTTCTTTATTTCTGATTGAGAGATTGCACACACAAGATTTAAAATTTGCTTTATGTACAATCGAATTTTGTACTAATTTGGTTTGGGTTTTTGGTTTGGTTTGGTTTGTTTTGTTTTTTAACTTTAATAGTAACTAATACAATGGAATAACAAGATTTCTGTTTCAGATCATATAATTAAAATATCCTGGTCATAGCTACCTAATTTGCTGAAGATGACCTGGTTAGGAAGCTGACTCTCTGAGAAAACAGAAATAAGCCAAACTGATGGCCTTTTATGAAATAAATAATATTCAAAGTTTTGCAAGATGTACAGTTCCTGGAGTAGGTGATGTTAAAGAACCTTGCAGAAAGAAAGGGCTGCATTCAACATGAGATTCAATAACCAGAACCTTACAGGAAATCTATTTAACAGCCTGAACAGTGACAAAAGAGCTATGGAGTGAAAAAGGATTAGAGGATTTCCCACTGTCGTGATTTAAAACCAATAACTAAGAAAATTACTTATTTCTTGCTGTGAGATATGGATTAGAATAAGGGCAAAACAGGCATAAAACTTAAAAGGAATAAAGAAAGTTTATTGACAAACAACAAGAATAAGAACACTAGAATAAACT
>NC_031799.1:64961483-64969302 GCF_001522545.3 Parus major | reverse complement strand
TCTGGTTTTACACTTTAAGGTAGGGTTCACAAGTTGATCCCACTTTTCAATGGCCTAAACTGCTGTCAATTCTTGGAAATGACTGATAATTGGTCAGGAGGAAGAACTCCCATCAGCCATCATCACTTCTAACTTCCCCTCTTTCCTCAGCTTTGCTTTAAAGGTAAAGCTACCCCATGACACCCACTAAATGCAACAGGGTATAACATACCAGAAGTCTCAGGAGACATGGCACCAACAGCAAGGCAAGGGAAGATTTTGACACATCTACAGACGCTTCTTGCTATCACCAGGTTATGGGATCCAAGCTGGAATAGCTTCCTTGAATTTTGAACAGTTTGTTAAGCTCAGATTTCTTCTAGGTGAAAGAAACACACAGTCTTAGAATTCTAATCAATGAATTAGTCTAATGACCATGCTTTTAACATTTAGAGTCTAAGTTGTATATAGCTAAAATGACATGCAGAAACTCTTGTGTTCAGCCCTTTCTTTAGTTTTCTATTCGTACTTCCACAAACCATCTGAGACCCAAAGCTGATGGCTTCAGTTTGGGTAATGGGGAAGAGGCTGCTGTCATCTTTTCATCTATGCAACTTGGAAAGGGACATTGTGAAGGGAGGCAGGAGAACAGCCTATGAACCTATCTGCTACTAGTCATCAGCACTCAGAATGAGCTAAGGATCAGCTGAAGAGTGGCTTAGTCAAATTACTCTGTAAACACTGTGAATTCACCAGGTGGCAATTTCAGCACTGGCGCACTGATACTGTGAAATTTCAGGAGGTAGCAAAAATTGTATCCAGACTCACAGAGAATTTTGGAGTAATCAATGACTGTGTAAGGAGTAGCAGTTGTTTGAGACCAGGTAGCATAACCCCTAACCTGAGGTCAAGAGCAAAGGACAATAGCATGGCCAGGAAGGCAGGGCAGAGGCCTTTCCTCTGTCCTCGCCTGAAGCCCCAGGCAGCAGGCAGAAGGGCAGAGGTATGGGTGCAGACCCCATGTGAGGCTCTTCAAGGCCTCAGACCCGGAGTGCCTTAGGGTGTGTCACCAGAGAAAAGTCAAAATCTCAGGAATAATTGTGGGTATATTAAAAGTGAGAGAACAATCCATAGTGTTTTCCACTTGGCATCAGAAATAGAGGGCTAACACTGGCAACCTGTCATAAATGGCAGACAGCTGGGGTGACACACAATTTTTTTTGCTGTGTCAATATCCTATTATATTACCTCCAACAAGAAGCTCTTAGTAATCTTATTTGAACTTTAGATAGTCTTTTTCTTGTTCCAAGCATGCAGCTCACATCCTGAAGATGCAGAAGGCTTAGGTAGTTATCAAAACTCATTCTGATGTTAGAAATTTTTCAAATTACTAGATTGCAACCAAGAAGAAAGTGTAAAATTGATTGTACTGTGGTGGTTTTAAAGCACTAGCTAAAAATTACCAGAAAACTTACTCGTCTCTTGCTGTGAGATATGAATGAGGAGAAGGGCAAAACAGGCTCAAAACTTAAAATGCATAAAGGAAGTTTATTAACAGAACTACAAGAATAAGAAACCAGAATAAAACCTCCAGAAACCTTTCCTCCCCACCCCACCTTTTTCCTTGCCCAACTGACAACATAGAGACAAAACCTGGTGGTTAAAATAGTCCCAATTATACAATAGTCCTTTTAACAATCTTTGTAGAGAGAGGATTTCTCTCTTGTCATTCCATGGACAGTTCTCCACAAGAAAACAGTTTTCTCATGGTTTTTTATTCCCATGATGGCAGCTGCCCAGAAAAAAACTGCCATCATGCCCTCCTCCCATTTTCACACCACTCTGAGGTGTGTTCATGCACCATGAACTCAAGGGGTATTATTTTAAGGATGAGTTATTCAAAGGCAAAGGTTCTCTTCATCTGTCTCTCTGATAATCTCTGAGAAGTTTTCTCCTTTTCTCCCTGGGTGCCAAGGGTCTTCATCAACTCTCACTTCTCTCTTTCTGTTCCAGCATCTCCTGGGATCACAACTACTCCACCATCTGCTTAGCTTCATCAATGGATACCTTAGCTCATATCTACATTTTGAAATACTTCATTCCCCCAAATACTCTTTCATGAATTAAAGGAGTTTTTCAGAACTTTATTGTCCATGACCATGGCCTTACCAAAAGAATATTTCAGCTTATTAAAGCACCTCCTCATTGTCCTTCCATCTGAGGCTCAACTCCTTCTTTTACTGTCTTTGATGGTTTATATTGTCTATTTACATGTTGATCACTCTCGCTTTCCTCTCTCCTGAAAGGGATTAAATCTGCATGTTTTATCTGGGTAGTGAAAGGGTTAAAATCTGGCCCAAGCTACAGCGTGTATTCATGCTGTGGAGTTCAGGTGTCTCTCTCAACCCAGCAGCCACAGGGAAGGAGCAGACCATTCTCAGCTTAGAGACATCTATGCGGGCCATGGATTGGGGGGGGGGCCTCCAGGGGCCCTCTGGGAAGAGCTTTGGCCACCCCGCTGGTACAGGATCCAGAGGGCTTCCCAGGAGAAGCCAGTGCCGTAACACAGCCTAGCCCAGCCTGGGACTGATACCCCACAGCCTTCATCCCCCACCCGGGAGCTGCTGGGCTCCAGCCCCACTTCCCCACCCCAAGGCCATACAGGCCATGGGGAAAACAGGAGAGGGCCCAGCTGCTCCAGAGTTCTGTTACCTTTCAAAGCCGGAAACAAAGAGCCAGAAATGCCCAGGCTTAGGTTTAAAAGGTGGTTTTCACAAAGGTAATCTCACTTTTTCAGTGGTCAAAAATACTGTCAATTCTCAGAACTGGCCAGCTATTGGCCAGGTTTCAGGTAGAGAAGAAACTCTCAGCAGCCTCACTTCCTTGGCTGTTCTTCACTTTTTTTTTCTAAATGCCATTCCATCACATCTACTGAGAATATATTTTCTTTGGAAGAATGCTAATCATGTTAGGAAGACTTTGAGAAGGAATCAAACATATTGGAAAGCATTCTATATAAATGACAACCAGCAAGTAATTGTGTGAGTAGGAACACAATGAGTAGGAATACAATGTGTATTCACCATCAAGATTGTATGAGCTCTCAATAACTGCAATATTATTCCATAAAAGTAGGTGAAACAATTTACGAAATATTTTTAGAGGGTGTAAAGGGTCACTATCCACTGATACTGAGAAAAGACCTGTGTGCCTCTAGTAATAGATGATATAAGGAACGAAGTCTTTAAGTGGAAACAGAAAAGTTGGTAATTTCAGGACTTAAGTTTAAAACAAGTAAAATATAATAAAATATAATATGAGAAGTATGTAAGTACAAACTATGACAAAATATAAAGTAATGTGCATTTATTAAAATTAATATAAAATTACGTACCTTAAATAGACTCCTATTCGTATGGGGTTAAACAAAAAATGGATTCCGGATATTTTTTGAAACTTATTATGGCATTTATTTTTCAGGGACAATGTTGCATTAAACTGCGTTACATAGGAAATATTTTAATATTCAATTCTTAAATACAGTCTGTCCATTTTGTAAGTTGTGCGGCAATATGTAAATTGTAACCTTACACATTTATTTGTTTAAGCCATGATTTTTGAGCTAAATCTCCAACACTAAACCCATCAATGCAGTGAATGTTTGAAACGTTTATGAGACAATATGAACCAAATAATTGGCAGTTGTGAAAAAAACGACTTCCACCCACTCAATCACCCCACAGGTTTAATACTAACATTGAGTCTGAAAAATAACCTCAACGTATTTCTTAATGATATAGTTAGGAAAATCTTTATCTATTTCATAAAACAAATACCTTAGAACCTATGTTTTCCTTTTCCCAATTTTGTTTGTTTGGGAACATTTTTTCAATAACAAAACTGAAACTGTGTGTTTGCCTTACAAAAGAAAGAAAGGACTTCCGGGAATATGATAACTTTCAATTATCTATCAGAATGTAATTTCTAGATTTTAATGGCCTAAGAACATCTAATGGCTAAAGGTGAATGATGCATTCCATTATAACAGTTGTTATGAGACCATGATTTCATCATAATTAGAAAGCACAGGTGTCAGATGTAATCTGTGCTATGAGTCAATACGGTTTAGGTCAATATCCATATTTCTTCCACCTGGAAAACAACCGCCCTAATGCACATGCAGTGGTGTCTTAAGAATTTACCTGTGACCCAGATATCTGAGTGATATGATCAACAGGAGAAACCAGACTTTTAGGGCATGTCTTGAATTTCACTACTGCTTAGAATTTGCTACAGCAAGAAGAGATAGCAACCAAGTATAAGTAGTCTTGCCAGTGACAGCAGTCTGGGAGGTTCTGTTCTAATGCACACACTGAGGAAAAGTTTGACCATGTTGCTATATTATGTCACTGTGGGATGACAGAGTTCAGTTGTTTGCATATTAGTATAGGTATTAAATCAAAAATTGTGTAAAAAAAATTAGAATTTCTGTTAATGGTATTAGAACATATCTTTCATCACAGATTTTTTTTTTTTTTTAAAAGTAAGAAATAATGGATGTGAGAAAGTCTATTTATCTGTGGCTAAATACTGAAGAGGGAACTGCATATTCCATTCTCATGGAATCACAGAATCAAAGACTGGTTAAAAGTAGAAGAGACCTTAAATATCATCTAGTTACATTTCACTAGACTAGGTTGCTGAGAGCTCCATTCAACCTGATCTTGAGCACTTCCAGAAACTGGGCACCCTCAGCTTCACTGGGTAACCTGTGCCAGGGCCTCATCACCCTCACAATAAAAAAAATTTTCCCTAATATCTCATCTAAACTGATTCTACTTTAAACCTGTTCCAGTAAGCCATTCCCCCTTGTCCTTTCACTACATGCACTTTTAAAAGTCCATTTCCATCTTTGTTGTGGGGTCCCTGAAGGTACTGCAGGCTTCAATTAGTTCACCCAGACGCCTTCTCTTCTTCAGGCTGAACAACCCCAATTCTCTCAGCCTTTCCCCTTAAGTGAGGGGCTCCATCCCTCTGATCACCTTGATGTCCTTCCTCTGCACTCTCTCCAGCAGCTCCATGTCCTTCCTTATCACAACCCACCGGAGCTTATCTGGCTTTATCACTTTGGCCTGCTACAGAAGTGGGTCACACCCCAGGAGCAGGATGAACTGAGGTGTGACTAGAGCACTTGCTCTACGGCTCTTTGGCTGTCAGTCTGTGCTCTGAGGAAACAAGGATGAGAGGGAGGTCTTTTGCATGGGATAATAGAGGATTTATTGCTCTAGGGAATCTTTGGGGGCAAAAGACAGAAAAGGTGAGTGTGCAGTACAAAGGATCAGCTAATCAGAGATATCCTGAGGAGGGTAAAAGGCAGAGTTCACAAGATCATCATCCAATCAGGGAGGTAGTGGGGGAAAGTTGGGTCACATGGACTAATCAAGCGTCAAAGTTTAGAGGATTTCTGAAGAGGAATTCCAAGCATGCGGTGGGCCTAAGACAGATTGACAGGAGACTCAGGGTAGATTGACAACATGGGGTGGGAGGGTCTCATTTGGACTAAACCATCAACTTAGGTAATAACCGAACATACCATTAACAAGAAACACACTGCAACACATCTCCCTGTTTTCTGTTTAAGAAGGAGAGTTTTGGCATTGAGGAATAGATTCTGATCGGGAGAACACATTTCTCCACCAAGACTGCTGTGTGGATACTTCTACATGATTAACTTCAACATGGTAAACAATAACTAAAAACTTCTGACATATTATTGGGAAAAAGAACAGTCATGGATAATCTGACACAATCTATTAGGGGATCGGGTTTTCCAGTTCCTTGGTGTCGTCGCCTCCAGAGGGAAGCCACAGTTACATCTTTGGTGGACTGACCTGATCATGGTACGGGCTTGGGGATGTGCAGTTTGACCCACTTTTGAGGGACCCATCTCAACCTGGAGGGCGTGGACACGCAAGTGTATCCCCAACCCAAGTGATTAACTCAAATGGACCCTCTACTTTTGCTGTCTCAGGACTCTTTATTAAAACTAGGGAGTGTTCTCTCAATTTCAGCTGTGTGTTACTGCTGAAATGCCTGACAATAGGTGGGTTAAGGTGTTCAAATGAGCAGTTTAGAAAATTTATGGTAAACAGTGTGTCGCCCTGAAAACTCAGCTTCTGAGCTTGCTAACGTAGTTTTCTAAAGACTTTCCCAGGATAGTAACTGTAAACATAGATATGTGTACATCCTTTCTGTTACACGTCTTGTGATGGGCATCTCTCATGGCCAGTGCAGTGAGAAAGTGTTATCCTGACCATCCAATCCCTGGCCATGGTAAAAAGCCTATAAATCCTGGGAGGAAAAATAAACTGTGCTCTTTCTCTCACCACACCTCGACCTGTGTCCGTGTGATCTATTCATCTTCAGAGGTAACATCTGGTGAACCTCGACGTGTCTTGCATGTGTGTTACAGGGTACTGCCTAGCCTGTGGCTATGGATGGTTTTGGGCTCTCTCTTACAGAAGGCCTGGTTATGGAAATATGGTGTACAGTGTCTGATCAGAGAGGGATTGATGTTTTGTATGCTGACTTTCAGCGATTGTGTGAGTATGACAGAATTGAGGGGTTTTTCCCTGTGGTTGAAGCGATTTTTTTCGCATCAGCTTGGGACGCTTTAGGCGATTCCCTGATTGAGGCTCTGCTGGTCGGTTATGAGCTCCAGCTGCTCTGGCTGCTTGGGATCTGGCGAAGGTGCGGCGGTGTTCTGAGGTTGGGCCCCGAGGTCTGCTCTCCCGGGATCGCCGGGGCCCCCGGCGGGTTGAACGGGGCCGCCACGGGACCGGTGGGCGTGATCCCGCCTCGGCCGGTGCCCCAGCAGTGTAGGCCCGAGGCGGGGTTTGATCCTTGCCAGAGAGCTGTCGGGGGCACCACGGACCCGGGGGGTGTAACACCGCCTTGGCCTGCACCCCGGCAGTGGAAGCCTTGAGGCGGGGTTGCCTCCTTCATGTGCCCTCCCGGCGCAAACTGATGGGAGGATGCTTGAACGGGGGGTGGCGCTGGCCCTGGGAGATGCCTCAGGCTCGGTCCCATGTCCCTGCTGCAGCTGGGCCATGCCCTGCCTTGCGGTGGGGGACGGGCCGGGCCCAGGCCCTGTGTCGGATTCGTGGGGCGTGGGGGCAGGTTCTGCTGGCCCCATGCTGCAGGGTTCCTCTCCTGCAAGCCTGGATTGTTCCCTGGCAGCAGAGCAGGACAATGCCGCAGCTTTGCAGGCTGTGCCTGTACCAGCACCCTGGTTCCCCCCCGCGCCGGGAATGGGCTGTGCCGAGCCTCCTCCAACCCTTCCGCTTCGGGTTCCTAGGCATCACCTGAGCCTGCGGCTGGAGTCGGCCCTCCCTCGTCGCCTCCTGTGGCTGTGGCAGACCAAGGTCCTGCACTGGTTACCATTGACTCTAGTGGTGCTGCCGCGGGGGAGAAGCTGGTGGCCTTGACGGGCCAGGGGTCCCAGGCTGCTGGAGCCTCTTCGGCTGGCCTATGGACTTTGTCCTCCTGTAAAATGACTGTGCAGCTGAGCGTATCAGGCATTCCATGTGCTTCCGAATGCTTTGATCCAGTGGGTGAGGGCATGAGTGTTCTTCTTGTGGTGTGGTTGAATGTCACTGCCCAAGGCATCATTGTTCACCTAGGGGACGTTGATTCTGAACCCCTGGGCTGCATTTCTGCCATGGGTTCCACACTCACCCCCCCTGTTCCTATCCCTGCAGGACCTGGATTTGCTCACCTTGTGCCTTTTGAGTTTTATATTCGCAGAGCTGAGACCCAGCTGCAGGAAGATGGTGGCTAC